>NC_053118.1:37990114-38062614 GCF_010015445.1 Perca fluviatilis
AGGGTTTAGTTCGGGTAGTTTGGTTGTCAGCCGGGTATCATGCCCGTGGGTGGCGGCCATGCGGTGCCATGAGGATTTCCCCGCATGTGGGCTGTTCAGTGGAGGAGGCCAGCTATGCTGTCGGGGGGGTTGTGGGCTTTGGTTATTTTCCTGGATGATGTGGCGAAGGTTGACACTGTGGTGGAGAAAGGAATTGTGATCCGGGATACTTTCACCCCGGTTCTCCCGCTGGTGAGCCCGGCTAAACGGATCACCGTTTCAAACGCTCCTCCGTTCATTAAAACTGACGATTTGGCCAGAGAGCTGTCGCGGTACGGCCAGCTGATGTCTCCCATTAAGATGGTTCCGCTCGGGTGCAAATCACCAAAATGGAGACGGCCCCCGGTCCCGATGGGCCGGGTGGTTCGGCCGATCGGGCCGCAGAGCCGCCTCCGGGGGGCTCAGACTCAGGTGTTGCGCCTCCTGCGGCTGACTCAGACTCGGCAGGTGTGCAACAGAGTGCAGAAACTGCACAGGTTACAGAAACAGACACGCAGGAAAAAGAGGGAGATGTTGAACATAGTGAGAGTGTAAACGGAGGCCATGACCAGTCTAATGACAAAGCAGACAATAACAAACAGACAGGGAAAAGAAAGGCAGTGCTAAAGGAAAAGGCTGCAGTCAGGGAGGTTATTAATGTGGCTGATGTTGATTTGGCTGATAATCTGTCTGAAGAGATGGAGATCATTAAAGGTTCCAGCAAAAAAAAAAGCAGTGCTCACAAGGAGCAGAGTGAGGCAAAAGCTAAAAAGCTGCTGGAGGATCTGGAGTGATGAGGATGAGGATGATGAGGAGGAATGTGAGTGGACTGCATCCCAAGCAGAAGAGTTTATCCTCTGGATAAAATTAAGAAGTTCCTGCAGGACACTAAAGGGAATCAAGGCAGTTAAGACCGAGCAGTTCTTCCCTGATCTCAGAGGGTTCATCAGGTCTGTGGCCTGCCTCCGGGACAGATACAGAAGGGTTCACTAAACAAGAGGGTTACCCCCCGCAAGAAACTGGTCACCAAAGTCAGAGCTCAGCTGATTGAGGATGATGATTAAGTGTAATATGTTTCTTCACATACATGTTGTGTGTGTTTTTGTTTTTGCTCTTTCCTTTTTAATGGCGGATTTAAAAATTGGATCTTTAAACATTAATGGAGCAAGAAGCGATGTTAAAAGAGCTTCTCTTTTTAAACTGATGGAGCTCAAAGCTCTTGATGTTATTTTTTTGCAAGAGACTCACAGTAATGTGGAGAATGAGAGTGAGTGGAGGAAGCAGTGGCCGGGGGAGGTTATTCTCAGCCATAAGGCCTCCAACAGTGGGGGGGTCGGGGTGCTCTTCTCTAAGGGCTTTCGGCCCTGCTCCTTTAGTGTGGAGGAGATCATGTGTGGGCATATCATAAAAATTAAGGTTCAGTATGAAAATGTAAACCTTATTTTTATAAATGTGTATGCTCCAGTTCTGGCCGTTGAACGAATGACATTTTTAAACCTTTTGTGTGATGTCATTCAGGATTGTACTGATGATTTTTTGTTTTTGGGAGGTGATTTTAACTGCACAGAGAACCCCACTTTAGACCGTAACCACCTGGAGCCTCATCCTGCCTCCTCAGCCCGACTCAGGCGTCTGATGGAGGGCTGTGAGCTGAAGGATGTGTGGAGAGGGTTTCACCTGAACGCCAGGCAGTACACCTGGAGTCACTCCAGAGACAACATGTTGTCTTTGGCCAGGCTGGACAGGTTTTATTGTTTTAAACACCATTTTGGTGTTTTTAAGCAGTGTGTAATTACTCCTGTTGGTTTTAGTGACCATTGTCTTGTCCAGTGCTTTGTTTATATTCAAAATGTAAAATTGCACAGCGCATATTGGCACTTTAATACTGGACTTTTAAACGATAACTCTTTTAAAGAGGGGTTTGCGTGTGTGTGGGGTATACACCAGAGCCAAAAGTCCAGTTTCCCATCGTTGCAGCAGTGGTGGGATATTGGGAAGGTTCAGGTGAAACTTTTTTGTCAGCAATATACTCGCAATGTCACCAAGCACATTACCAGGTCTCTTCAAGACCTGGAGATAGAAGTAGTGGAGTTACAGGAGTTGGTGGATTCCACAGGAAATCAAGGGCATGTTGAAGCTCTTAAAGTCAAAAAGGCTGCTTTAGCCAACCTGTTGGGCATCACAGCACAGGGGGTCTGGTCCGCGGCGCTTCATGAACGCCTCCCAGATGGATGCCCCTCGCAGTTCTTCTTTGGTCTGGAGCGAAAGAACGGGCAGAGAAAGATCATCCACTCCCTTCGCCCGCAGATGGAGGTAATGACACGGGGACCGTGAGATCAGGAGGTATGCCACATCGTTTTATAAAGACCTGTTCAGAGAGGAGTATGTGGAAGACACTGAGTCAGCTGCTCCTTTCTACCGATGGCCCTTCCTCAGGTGGGAGCTGATAACAACACCGTGCGTGGACGACCATCTGTCCCTGAACGAAGCGCCGCATGTGGCTCTGATGAGCCTGGGGAAACGGGAAGGCACCAGGCATCGACGGGCTGCCTGTGGATTTTTATAAGACCTTCTGGCCCGTGGTTTGGAGAGGATCTGCTGGAGGTGTTCCAGGACAGCCTGAGCAGAGGACGTCTGCCGCTGAGCTGCAGAAGGGCAGTCATCACCCTGCCGCGGGAAGGGGAGATCTGCAGGAGATAAAGAACTGGAGACCTGTTTCTCTGCTGTGGGGACTACAAGATCCTGTCCAAGGCTCTCGCCGCTTCGGGGGAGGTGATGAGTGAAGTGGTTCATATCGACCAGACCTACTGTGTGCCCGGCAGGTTAATGAGTGATAATATCACTCTAGTTCGGCATGTTTTGGACGTCTCTAGCTCACTGGCTATGGATACTGGTCTTATTTCCATAGACCAGGAAAAGGCTTTTGACCGGGTTGAACATCAGTACTTGTGGCACACGCTCAATGCTTTTGGTTTCAGCCCAGGTTTCATAGCTAAGATTCGGGTACTGTACCGTGACATTGCGAGTATATTGAAGGTTAATGGTGGTTTGGCTGCACCTTTTAATGTGCAGAGAGGGGTACGGCAGGGATGCTCTCTGTCGGGGATGCTTTATTCCCTGGCGATTGAGCCTCTGCTTCATAAGCTCAGGAATGAACTTTTGGGTGTCTATTTCCCTGGGTGTGCTTCAGCTGTTAAACTTTCAGCTTATGCTGACGATGTCGTGATTGTTTTAAATAAACAAGCAGATATCAGTACTTTGGTAGCAAATGTGAGTGTTTTTAATCACATCTCTTCTGCCAAGGTTAATTGGGCTAAGAGTGAAGCGGTGGTGGTGGGGGCTGGGTTGCAGGGTACTCTATCTCTCCCAGGAGGGCTAACATGGAAGAAAGGAGGGATAAAGTATTTGGGAGTGTTTTTGGGTGAGGACTGTGTGTTGGAAAAAAACTGGGATAATGCTCTGGAGAAGATAGAAGGCCGGTTAAAGAAATGGAAGTGGCTCTTACCGAGCATGTCCTACAGAGGGAGGACTCTGGTTATTAACAATCTGCTGGCTTCCTCTCTGTGGCATAAACTGTCTTGTGTGGACCCCCCTTCTAATTTGCTTGCTAAAATTCAAGCTGTTTTAGTTCATTTCTTTTGGGACAAGCTGCACTGGATTCCCCAGTCTGTTCTGTTCCTTCCACTGGAAGAAGGAGGACAAGGACTGGTACATTTGGCCAGCAGGGGCGCTGCTTTCCGCCTGCAGTTCCTCCAGAGGCTGCTCTATGGCCCTAAGGACCTGGTCTGGAGACCTCTGGCCCACTGGGTGCTGAACAGTTTTAAAGGTTTTAGATTAACGGATTCGCTGTTCCTGATGGACGCCAGGAAGCTGAGTGTCCAGTTTTTACCTCCTTTCTATCGAGGCTTGTTCACCGTGTGGAAGCTGGTGGTCAAGGAGAGACGGCTGCAAGGAGACTCCCTACACTGGCTGCTGCAGGAGCCGGTGGTCTACGGGGACCGGCTGGATTACCCCTGCTGGGCTGGTTCAGCCATCACGGACACGTTCTGCAGAGCACGGGTGCTCACCTTGGGGACGGTGGTGGACATCACAGGACATAAACTAGACAATGCTGCTGCTTTGGCAGCTGTTCTGGGGGTGAGATCCGTCAGGATCATCACCAAACTGTTGGACTACTGGAAGCACAAACTGTCCGGACATGAATCCATCATGTTGGAGCAATATACTGGTGGTCTGACCACACCTCAGACTGAGGACTCCTTCCCTGATTTATGTGTCTGTCCATGTCTGGATCACTATGTTGGTCGTTTTTTAAATGTAAAGCACTGCATTTTAGACATGAAGGAGGTGAAAGGGAAGGGTTTTTATAAGATGATGGTGCTGTGCTTAAATAAAAGTAAGCTCCACCAACGGGTTGACACACCGTGGCGAGGGCATCTGGGTTGGGTGGCTGATGTCCAACCTGCGTGGAGGAGTTTATATAAGCCCCCGTTAACAAAGAGAGTAGCTGACCTTCAGTGGAGGGTGCTACACGGGATAGTGGCAGTCAATAAGTTTGTGTCTGTCATTAGTCCTGGTGCTAGTGATAAATGTCCCTACTGTGATGAGACAGAAACTGTGTTTCATTGTTACTGTGAGTGTGTGCGTCTGCCTCCGTTGTTCTTACTGCTGGAGAAGTTGTTCAGTAAGGTAGGGGAGGTCTTCTCTAAAAACATGTTCATCCTTGGGTTCAGGTATAGTAAAATTGCTAAATATAAATGTCAGTTGTTGAATTTCATCCTGGGCCAATCAAAGATGGCGGTGTATGTGAGTAGGAAGAGGAAGGTAGATGACTCTGTTGATGTTAATGTAAATCTCCTGTTTGCTCGGATGGTGAAAGCCAGAATCAGGATTGATTTTAACTATTATGCAGAGATGAAGGATGTGGAGGAGTTCAGGGTGATCTGGGCCCATGGTGATGTGTTGTGCTCTGTAGAAGGAGACCAGCTCCTCTTCTCTCAGGAGCTGATGTCATGTAGTTGAGTGTTTATGTCTGTATGTATTTATTGGCCTGTTGAACAGTTTTTTTTTGTAAATAACAGAAGGGAACATTGATTAAATAAAGTTCCTTTAAAAATCAAAATCTCTCTCTCTCCTTCCTCTCTCTCTCTCTCTCTCTCCTCTCCCCTCTCTCCCCTCTCCCCTCTGTCCCCTTTCCTCTCTGTCCCTCTCTCTCTCCTCTCTCTCCTCTCTCTCTCTCCTCCTCTCTCTCTCTCTCTCTCTCCTCTCCCCTCTCCCTCCTCCCTCTCCCCCTCTCCTCTTCTCCCCCTCCCTCTCTGTCCTCTCTCTCTCTCTCTCTCCTCTCCTCTCTCTCTCCTCTCTCTCTCTCTCCTCTCCCTCTCTGTCCCCTCTCTCTCTCTCCTCTCTCTCTCTGTCTCCCCCTCTCTCTCTCTCTCCCCTCCTCTCTCTCCCCCTCTCTCTCTCTCTCCCACTCTCTCCCCCTCTCTCTCTCTCCCCTCTCTCTCTCTCTCTCCCTCTCTCCCCCTCTCTCTCTCTCTCCTGATCTCTAATCTCCAACTTAACCTGCTCCCGACCAGGTTAGGTGTTCAGCATGAGTTACCATGGCGATTGAACCCGATAACAACTGATCCACCTTCGTAGTACAGAAAATCCTGGGCTGAGCCTTAAGTTAGCTCGTTAACACTACAACGGCCATGACGGTCATTTTGACCGTTTTGAAATTTAAATGTGTAATAACTTTGCTGAATAAAAAAATACAATCCTGCTGCTGCCTGACTTTTCCTAAAATAGTCTGTATTTTAATTTAAAATGGTTTTATGGTCATATTGACCGCTCGGATTTTCGCGGTATTGTTTTTAATCTTTCGCGCGGTTGAAGATGCATCTTGGTTGCTTAGTAACTACCATAGTCTCTGTCAGAGAAACGTAACTAGCGGTAACAAGTGTGGGCATCACCGATGGGCCGAAGGCAAAGCCAGAGTCTGTAACGTAGGCTACTACGGCTAGGAATGGCTGAAGTGAAACTGATGTTCCGAAGCCTTGTCGAGATCCCGAAGCGCAGATGTTTCGAAACACTGATCCGAAGCGTGATTCAAAACACCCATGTCACGTGACTACGGCTAAATGAAACATCAGAGTGTTTCACGAGTGTTTCAACAGGTGGCATGAATCAGAGTTTGATTGACAGGGTCGGGAACACACATCATACATCAGTATAAAAGTGAAGTCAACGCACCTTGACCTCGTGGGTTTTTGTGAGAGGAGTTTGATTTTGAGATAGCGGATATTTGGTGATATAGTGACATTCATAGTGCGAGTTGTTTAGTTATATTTAGACTTACATTTAAATTTACACATTGACTGATAGACTGAGACAGACAGAGTATAGACCTACATACAGTGACACATTAATAGATAGATAGATAGATAGATAGATAGATAGATAGATAGATAGATAGATAGGACAGGACAGTTTATGGGTTTTAATGATCGTATCCGTAAAACCCAGATTATACATAATGCTACAGCTGAAGCCACAGTGGAAGTGAAAAAATACCACAACTATGCGTTTTTGCCCAGAACTCATGATCCCCTAACTTACTGGAAAGAGAGAGCAGTAATCTTTCCTCATTTGTATGTCCTTGCTAAAAAATATCTTTGCATGCCAGCAACAAGTGTCCCTTGTGAGAGGATCTTTTCAAAGGCTGGAGAAATTATCTGTAAAACACGAAGTAGGCTAAGTCCTTCCACAGCAGAGAAATAAATATTTTTGAATGAAAATCTATAAAAAAGTGAGACATTGTGGCTTGATTTCTTTTATTAATATTCATTTTTTATGACCAAAATAGCATTATGCACAATGAGGAGTCTACAAGCCTTACAAGCTTCACATATTAGAAAAATTATACAATACAATAATACATTTTTTTAATGGCTCGTTATCAAGGTTGTTTCAGATCAACACCTGCAAGTGACCACTAGGTGTCATCGTTGAGACGGGTGTCAGATTGTTTCGAAGCCTCGACACAATATGACACATTTGCTTCAACTGTTTCACTGTTTCCGAAGCCTCGATCGCCCACCTTTTGACCGTTTTGGAAATTTATATGTGTAATAACTTTGCTGAATAAAAAAATACAATCCTGCTGCTGCCTGACTTTTCCTAAAATAGTCTGTATTTTAATTTAAAATGTTTTTTACATACATTACACAAAAGGCAAAGAAAATACAATCACTTTTACCTATTTCGTGACACGCAACGGTCATAGTGACCGCTCGGATTTTCGCGGTATTGTTTTTAATCTTTCGCGCGGTTGAAGATGCATCTTGGTTGCTTAGTAACTACCATAGTCTCTGTCAGAGATACGTAACTAGCGGTAACAAGTGTGTGCATCACCGATGGGTCGAAGGCAAAGTCAGAGTCTGTAACGTAGGCTACTACGGCGTGGATGGACTCTGTTCTGAATCAGAAGGCAAGCTCCGAGCACTCGCTCTGTGAAAGGCGCGGTACACGTAGATGGCCGGTGGCTGTTTCCATGTTCATATAACTTATACATCCTCGTTCTGGCTGGAATCATTACACACATCCTCTCCAAGAAGTGCACCAGCAGTAAAATTGTCCAGAGGAAGTTCATGCAGCAACTGGCAGAGGAGCTGAGAGACGAGTTTATGGAGGAAAAAAGGGCAGCGGGCGCACGGTCCGAACAGCGCTGCGCACCAGAGCAGAGCCAGCTTAGGTTATAGCTAAATGTTCAAATAAGATACTTATAATTGTTATTTGGCTGTTATGAGTTAAGTTGAATGAATTTCCACTCCATATTTTTCGAGATATGAATGTATGGAATAATGAGTTTACTATACCGTGAAATGAATTATTGAAACACGTATTACTACTCAAATGTATAATTAAACTCGTTAAAATGTACATTTCGGTGTTATTACGTTTTTCTAAAGCTATCCTAACACAATACATAATACAATATCGCAATTAGGTATTTATCGTGAGAGATTATAGAGCATGTGGCGGTCAAAATGACAGTTCTACTAGTTATGGGATTCCGGCACTTCTAGTGTTAACGCCAAATCCTGCTTCGTAGTACAGGCCCCAGGCCTCAGGTTAGGTTCACAGGCTCAGTTACCATAGTAACTGACTATGAGGTTAAGTTACCTCTCTTTCTGAAACAGAAAACTCAGAGTTTCCCTCATCTCAGAGTTAACTAACTCAGAGTTTTCACTAAACCTGTTTCTGGAACGGACCTCTGTTCAGGTGGGGACACAAAAACAGCAACAAAACCAACAACAACCATCGTCACCACCACAAAAACAACAACAGAACCAACAACAACCATCGCCACCACAACAACACCAGAACCAACGATAACAACTGAGAGCAGCATTAAAGCAGGTACCAACACAGCAGTATCTGCAGTCGATGCTAAAAACAAAATTAGTGTCTCAATATTTTTTTATATATATATATAATATAATATTTTTTTGAAGAACTCACTGACAGCATTAATAAAGCTGGAGTACAAGTCTTTCTCTGAAAACAAGGACATGGATACTTTAAATAAGATCTGGTTTAATCTACTTTTTCTGTTAATGATGAAATCTGTTTTTCAGAATAAAATAAAATTGCATATTTGCATCAATGTGGTGGAATATTTAGACACTTTAATGTAACTAAATGTTGATCAAGTTTATTTTCTGATGTTGTCCTCCTCTCTCCAGGTTGGGGGAGGTTCCTCTTTGTGCCCGTGGGTTTAGCAGCTCTCATAATAATTGTTGTGGCGGTCAACATGTGGGCGAGAGCTAAAGGTGAGAACATCCACACATCAAACTTAGAAACAACAAGTTTTGATGAAGCTGATTTTCACTGTGGAAACTGAAGTCCTCTCTTTCTCTGGTCTTTTCAGAGAAGAAAACACAGACGGAGGAAATCGCTGTGAGTTTTTACAACAAAATAATGAAAAGTTTTCACAGTTGATGCTTTACACACTCTTCATTATAAACAGTACATTTAGATAGAAGAAGACAGCAGACAACAATAAACAGGTGAAGGGGACGCAAATATTAGTTCAACATATTTATGTTACTTTTGGTCTTAAATTCAGTAATTGTGACAAAAGCATCTTTCTAATGATATGGTATGATATTTTGTTTACGTGTGATGCCAATAAGTGGTCCATCCCACACAGAATTACATGACACCAATACAAAATACATTTCATCCACTACTTCTGCTCCAATGTCCACACACACACTTTGAGAAATAAATCTGTAAAATAACAGAGAAAGTTATGGCAGCTTATTACCTGGACTTTGCCCCTTAATTAAAAAATGGTTAAAAAAAAACGTTGGAAAAAATCGCCCAAAATGACAAAAAAGTGACAAAAACGTTTTATAAGGAACAAATGTTTAAAAAAGCGACAAAAGCGATACAATACGGTGAAAAAAAGCTAGAAAAATTTCCCCAAAAAAATTTAACTTTGAAACTTGTTCTACAGACAATTTCTATTAAAATACACAGACATACAACTGTACTCTACTCTGCACAAAGAATAAAGAAAACATATTACAGCAGCCACAACACAACAGTGTAACCCCTAAATGGACCAACTAGAACTTAACATTTCATTCAGAAAACAAAACTACTACAGACACAAAAATAGAAACAAGGAATGTCACTTCCAGACAGAGAATCATCGATACAAAGCCGTCTTTATTTTAGCCCATGTTTGTTCTAAAAAGTCTGCAAATAAAAATGTTTCATGTTCAACCATCCAAACTAACAGATCTATATCGTTCCTCATCGCTTTTACTACAACTTTGTTAAATAATTACAATCTTAAATCATGATAATATGGACAATACAAAGCAAAATGAACTTAATTTTCAATTTCCTTGAGCTCACATAAATACTACATTCTGTCTTCCTCACTGAAATGAATGTAATGAAATGTACTTGTTGTCTTTACACTTCATTTACTTATTTCCCTGAGCTAATTGTGGGAAGTGATTTGGCCTGTCATCACACAAGTCCGATTGGCATTGGAAAGTGTGTCTTTGATTGTCTGGTGTTGTTTCATTGTGTTGTATTGTTTCTCCCAGGTGCGTTATGATGTAGATGATGACACTGTCAACTATTAAAACATCATTCTCCTGATGCAGTTTGAACAACACGTGTGCCACACAACAGATTTCCCCTTCAACAAGAAAAAGGATCTCCAGACTCCATAATACAAAGAAATATGTTGCACGGTGTGCAGAAGTTATTATATTGAGATTCTAAGTCAGAAATTTAAAGTTTGTCATTACTTTCAGATTCCTAGTCAATATTCTAAGTTACTTAGTCAATATATTGAGATACTAAGTCGATACTTTGAGATATTGAGTCAATATATTGAGATTGTAAGTCAATATTTTAAATGTTCTTATTGGTTTGAGATTCTTTGTCAATATTCTGAGTTACTAAGTCAATATTTTGAGATAAATCAATATATTGAGATACTGAACAATATAGTGAGATATTAAGTCAATATTGAGATACTAAGCCAATATATTGAGATTCTAAGTCAATATTTGACAGTTTCTCATTACTTTGAGATTCTTAGTTTATATTCTGAGATACTAAGTCAATATTTTGACCAGAGGTAGTGGTCACTTGAACTTCTACTATATCTAAAATAATTTTGTAGACATACAATGGATTTTGCCACTAAATGTTGGTGTTAACTTTTTTTATACAATTTCACAAATTTCTACCCTGCAGAGGCTGATTTACCGAAAGGATCCTTTTAAAAAGCTGTAGCTACTTTACAGTTGATTATTACCTGATATTTAATCTGCATATATTATTATTATTTTTTTCAAAAAGGAGCAAAAAAAACGACATTATAGAACGGCTTGTTTATTGCTAAGGCAAAATTAAATGATTTATTAAAAATGTAACAACAATAACAACCACTGGATAGGAAAAGGGTATTTTACAACAACTTTGAATGCAGCACAACGCTGGCGGGGCGAATTTCAAGTGAACGCAACATCTGTGATTTTCCGACAACAGCAGCGGCACACTGTCATATGTTCCTCTCCAGTGAAATACAGACAGACTTTTACACTGTTTAGCTGTCAGCATTTTAACTGTTTACTCCAGTTGCTAGCTAACGATAGGCTAACGTTACTTGCTGTTAAGTGTAGTGTTAACTAGCGTAACATGCGGCGATGTTTAGGTTGCCTCTAACGTCCGTTTTCGGAGCATCCGAGAGAAGCGCAGGCATTTCAGTGGGCACCGCGTTGCAATTCGGTCCGGTAGATAACGGTCGTTAAGGCACCGGGTCTCTCCTTTTCTGTCAACGATGTGGCGAGGAGGTAACGTTAAGGCGGAGTTAGCGAGCTAACGTTAGCTAACTAACACCGGCAGGTTCACCGTGCTTTCATGCTGCATTGCTTCCAGAGAACGAGCTGAACAGGGGCTGGGTCTAACGTTAGCGGTCCGCTGACCGGGTATTGCGGGGGAAAGAAATTATCGTTTCAAATCTGTAACATAGACGTAATGAGTGGCACATGACGTGAACTAACATGGCATTTTAGTTTGTTTGAGTTTTAACTTGTCCAGTGGGACAAGTAAATTTCTCTTCCACTTGCCCTACAAAAAATCCACTTGTCCCGGACAAGCGGACAAGCCTTAATGTCGAGCCCTGTTTACCTTATTTCTTATTTCCCTGAGCTAAATGTGGGGCGGTGGACGCCTACAGATCAGAGAAGTGGGATTGGGATTGGAAAGTGTGTCTTTGATTGTGTTGTGTTGTTTCTCCCAGGTGCGTTATGATGTAGATGATGATACAGTGAACTATGAAAACATCAGATCTCCTGATGGAGTTTGACCAACACTTCTGCCTCCATCAGACTCCACTGATCAACTCGTCACCTTTTACTGGAGCAGTTCAAGACTGGAAATAACAAAAAGAATCATTAAGGATTATTTTATTTAAGTCTGATGTATTTTCCTGCATCAATTGTAAAAACCTTTTCTCATCTGCAGCCAGGTGAGAACAGCAGCAGGATTTGAACTTCATTTAACTCTTGTTAACTTCCTGAAATAGTCTTCCAGCTGCAGATTTCAGAGCTGATTTTAAGATGTACTGCTTGTTTTTGAAGCTCCAGCAACTTGAGTTGTGTGTGTCCCTAGTAGAGTCAGTAACAGTCTTCTCTTTATTCTATGTGATTATAATATTGTAGTAAACTTGGGTGGTGGTTGTCTGTGAGGACTGTGACAACTAATCAAAGACTAATAAGATCCACCTGATCCACATTGTTGCTGCTGTCAGAGACTCTGCTAGTTGATCAGTCTCAGCTGGACTTGATTACTGAGACGCTGAACTGATAAAGTAGAGCCGAGCGAGGGGCATGGTGTTCTGGGGGAGGGGAGCTTGTTTCCGGTTGTCGGGACCAAGCCACCGGTATAGCAGTCACGGGAGGGGTTGGGTGACAGTGACAGGGAGGGACCGGGAGAACTAGGAGTGCTGCCTGTTCTCCAGCTCTGTTTGTTAGTCTATATCTTTGATGCATGGGTGTAAATCTGATCTAACAGTAGGGGGTGACAATAAACGTAAAATTTCTGAAGAGCAATTTTTGAAGAGGACACAAATAATACAGCCACATTTATACTCGTTGAGGACATGTGTACACAGAGGAAAGCCTTAATACTATCATTAGTGTAGCATGGAGACCGTACCATTATCCTTCTTTTCAGCGTTTCTCTTGATTCAATCAAAAAAGCTGACCGAATTGACCAAAATATTCTTCTTTAAGGAAGGCTCAGTTTACACCTATCACAATTTCTAGCCACTGGGGGCCATAGGCAGGCTGGGGGAACTCATATTAATGTTAAAAAAAAAACCCATAAAGTGAAATGCTCATGCATTGGTACCTTTTAAAGAAATGCCACTAAACCAGAGCACGTTTTCCTCCCATCCCCGAATGCTATGCGGAGTAGCCAGACCCTCCTTCGTCGCACTTTGGAGGAGGGTCTGGCAAAGCAACGTCTGACACGCTGTCAGCCGCTCCGTTGCTCCAGCGCTGGACTGACCTCACCCCCACGGACTATGATCGCACATGAGCCGGTTCGGACCAGTTTAAGGGAGAGGTCCTGACAACTCGGAGAGTTAAGTGGTCACATATAAAAAGAAACTGTTAAATGTTTTATGTGTAGTCCTGTCTAGTTATGTCCGTAGGCCTATCTATTGTTTATATATGTACAATATGAGTGGGTTTTAAAGCTGCAGCAACAGTAATTGACTCTCAGGGGTAAGCTGGGTGAGAGACAGCTCAGCTGATTGGTACGGGTGGATACAAGCCTGTCTAGCCCAGATTAATTAAATGGGGGGACGATAGTGTAAATGAAAGTGTGCTGATCTGTGGTGAAAACAAGTCTGCGGTGTCCTGCATTCAGTTCATTGTGCTTGAATGCCATTTGCAAAGTTTGGCATGTGTATTGTGTATTTGCATGTTGATTGCCGTGTGGTTATCTGCATGGGGTTCGCTGCGCTACTTAGGGGGCTGATTAGCGGGAGGGCAGATATGATGAAAGGGGTACGCTATAGTTTGATCTGTCTTGGTGCTGTCCACAAAGGAACTGTTGTCGCCTTATGAATTATGCATTGTTAAATAAAAGGGCTGTATTTTTCTACATTAGTGTTGGTTAACTCAAAGTTCATTACAATATAATCTGCAAATAAAGAAATGTTCACCACTTCATTTTGTGCTTCCTTCATGTACTAGCAAAGTCATAATGGAAAGTGAATCCTTCATACTGATGCATCAACACGTAAGTAGCACTTCATTGTTGAGGTTGAGCTACTTTTAACTACTTTATGTACATTGGAATACTGTGATCTAATATTGATGTAATTTCTATAAGAACTTATTTTTATGAACTGTGCATAGATATATAGATATTGTGAGTAGAACTTGACTCATTGTAAACTACATTACATTACATGTCAGTTAGCTGACGCTTTTATCCAAAGCGACTTATAATTAAGTGCTTTCAACTTTGAAGGTACAAACTCGAGACAACAAGTAGTAAGTGCAAATACATTAGCTTTAAATAAGCAAAGCTACAAAGGCAAGGCAAGGCAAGGCAATTTTATTTGTATAGCACATTTCCGCAGGGGTGCAACTCAATGTGCTTTACATAAAACATTAAAAAATAGTTAGAAATTCCATACGAAATTAGAAATAGTTGATACAGAATTAAAACAATCCATACAAAAAATAAAATAAAATAAAATAGAAATAATAGATTAAAAACAAAAATAAAAAATAACATTCCCAATACAGTACAGTACAAAGAATTAAACATAAGCAGTATCAAAAAGCAAGGTCTTCAGCCTTGTTTTAAAAGAACTGAGCGTAGGTGCCGATCTACAGTTTACCGGAAGTTCATTCCAGATGCGTGGTGCATAGAAACCGAATGCTGCTTCCCCCTTTTTTGTTCTGACTCTGGGGACAGCAAGCAAACCTGTCCCTGATGATCTTAGAAGCCTCTGCGGTTCATAGTTCACAAGTAGATCCGATAGGTAAGAGGTACGAGGCATGAAAGTGCAGGTTCAAGAGTTTGAAACAAATCGTTTTTTCATCCAGTTTGAATTGATCCATGATGTTGGTCAATTTAAAATATAATTTAGCAACTGAAGATAGTCTCAGTTTGTGGTGGTTCCACTTAGTTTCTGGAAACCGCTCAGTGAACGACATCTCTCATCTCCCACAACATACGTCACCTTTCTTGATGCTCGGCCTGGTCGCTAGCCAGCTAGCTTAGCTCTGTTCCACAACACATGTTACGTTATCTTACCCGATGTGTTTTATTCTGTGAAGTTTTCCATGAAGCAGCAGAGTTTTAGTAATATCAATGATAAGAATGAAAATAAAGACTGTTTGAGAATTAAACCAAAGTCTGGTCTTTGAGCATTTATTATATTTTGCAAAATAGAGGAACACAGCTTCAAAGGTACAAGCAGCACGTCTGAAAATGTATTTCTAGCCTAAAGTCTAAACATCAAAACATCATATAGTAAAAAACCTCCATTAAGCCACCCCTCTACACTTATCTCTTAGCATGGCCATAGTTGAAAAGAGGACATCATTAACAGTCACACCATTGTCTCACCTTCCCCTCTGCTCTCTGTTCCTAACATTAGCCTAAACAACAGTTTATCTCAGGAGGCAGAAGGAGACACGGTTTATGGCCTTCTTCACTTTATCTGCTAAAAGTTAAACAAAATGAGAAGCTAGAGTTTCTTAAAAATAAAACTACTAGGCTGAGAGTTCATGGCTGCAGCTGTCCCTCTCTGGTCTTTAAGAGTCTAAGAGGAAGGAGCAGGATTTTGTGGAGGTTTAAAACAATCTTTAAACAAATGGTTAACATCATTAAACAAAATGGTTAAAATAAAATTTGCCATCACACGTTACATCCTGGTACGAAACACACCGACATGGCAGCTTCAGAGAGACGTCATCCATGCAACTTTGAAGTGTGTAGTCTTCTTACGTTTTTCCCCAGTCTTATACATCTGACACCACAATTTAAAATGGATCATAAAATAATGAGTCTCTCCCCGCTCACTACAGTACATATTTTCTCTGAATAAGGTCCCATGGTGATCCACCAGGAAGGGGAGGGACTTCACCTCTATAGTCACCCTTTTGACCATCAGCTGATTGAAGCAGTAATTGTATCAGCTGGTTTATAAAAGTCGAGCTGTCATTCAGTCTTTGTTCTTTGGTTTGTAGCCACACGGTTAAGTGACTGTGAGTTTAAGTCATTTTTTAAAATATATTTTACTTTTCTACTCTATCAACCCTTGTACGCCATCTGGTAAGTATGGTTCATTATTTGTTTGTGGGAAAGAAGAAAAAGGTAACACTACAAAGTCTGAATAAGAAAGGAAAATAAATGTGACATAAAGTTAAAGTCCCTAATGACTACCGCCCGACGCTACACCAATAGCAATGAAGTGCTTTGAGAGGCTGGTTATGTCGCATAAAAAGTCCATCGACATAACAGCTGACCATCACCAGTATGCCTACACTGCTGTGGTCCACAAGTCCCTCACACACCTGGAGAACAGGGACTCCTACGTGAGAATGCTCTTCTTGGACTTTAGTTCTGCATTTTACACAATCATCCCACAGACACTGGTGAACAAACTGGCGGCAGCACTAGGTCTAGCTCCATCACTCTGCAACTGGATTTTGGACTTCCTGACCAACAGACTATAAAGTCTGAATAAAGCCCTATTCGCGACGGGATAAGTATTATCTAGGGACCTCGTGTGAATTATAAATTACCCCCACGTCTGAGTTTCATCTGGCGCATTCGAACGGGATAAGCGAAGCCTGTGATTTTACCTCGAATTTACTGACATTAAACAACAGTAGAAACATGGGTGTGGTAGCGCTGTTACGTGTGTTTGTGTGTGTCAGATCTCGAGGACACACACACACACACAAAACACACAATCTCAACCGGGTAGTCAGTCATCGTCCGAACTGCGACCTCTCCTTTTTCTCTTCTCTCACTTTTTCTCCGGGTGGTGTCAAGCAGGGTCCGTTTAGATGGATAAAACTAAACATTTCACCAGGTTAAAATCTATTAGCTTGATTTATTTGTAACATTAACCTCTAATTATGAAGTGAGCCCCCTCGCTTGATTGTGCATTATTTTTGATAAGCTATTGCTTGGAGATGTCTTGTCGTTATCTCTAGATGTATGATACAAACATAAACAATATATTTACCGCATGCTGCTATACATGTCATCCATCGCCATCTAATCATTCTTTTTGTCTTCGCACTTGTGGTGGTTTTCATCTTTCTCTTTCTGCAAATTGTATATGATGTATAACGACATGACCCAGCACCCAAAACACTGTCAAAACACTCCAACGCACCCTCCATTCTTCGCGAAAGATGGATAAAAAGGCGCAAAAGAAGGAAATAGGTACCTTGAAAAAACAAAAAAGCCCCACCAAATCCTGGACAAATCAGAGATGCCGATTCGCACGGGACTAATATTATCACAGGACCTCCGTTTTCAGCGAAATATGGTAGGTCATTTGCGGGGGAATTATTACTTTACAAATTACAGACATGACCGATTCGCACGGGATTAAGATCACAGACAACCTCCGCAATTATTACAAATGACTGGAGGTCACCAGGTAATACTTATCCCGTGCGAATAGGGCTTAAGAAAGGAAAATAAATGTGACAAAAGGAAAGAAATGGGTGGAGTCATGTTTGAGCATGTCGACCCAAAGGACAAGAAAGTAAGAAATAAGCTGTTTGTTAGTATCAAATGTGTCTAAAAAACAAATCAACATAAATATAATAACTCAGGCTATGTTCAGAAGTTTCGGAAGCACTCGACCTCCTACTGTGATCTAATATCGATGTAAAAACATTTCACACATCTTAAACGTCCAACTAGTCGTCTCTGCAGTGTGTCCCATTCTGCCTCTCTGTCCCTCCAGACACATTCACACTTCCTCAAACCCGTTCACTGCCATTCTCTTCCTGTCCACCAGATGTCCTCTGACTTTTTCTCCTGTCCTGTCCAGTCGCCTCACTCAGTTCAGTCAGGACTCTCATCAGTGTTTTAACCGTTTGTTGAAACGAGTCTCAGTGAGCCCAAACCTTCCAGGGGTTAAAGTAGTTTTCAACACAACTCAATAAGTGTCTCTTTGTCCTAATAAAGTGTGGACTGTCTGTGTGTTTCTGATGTTTATCTGGTCCTCATTAGAGGGTAAAACCTGCAGAGCTCTGCTGCTGGTGTTACCCACATTCTCACCCAAACACTTCTCCTTCAGTTCTCAGAAACAAACTGCAAAAATACAATGAGGAACCAACAGGTGTCAGACAGTAAGACATCATCTTATGTGTGTTCTTTCAGCTGCTACAGTATCACCATACTGCACCACGGACATCAAGAGTGAAGTCCTGCTGGGGGAGGAGTTTGACTCTTCACCTGTGTGTTCATGTGTGCTGTCAAACATCACCATGAATCCTGTCTGGTTTCTAATAAACACCATCTGAAGAAAACAAGCTGCATTACTGCAAACATTTATCCTAACCAACAATCTTCACACCCTCAACTTCCTCAGTCGTCTTCCTCTTCTTTTTAGGTGTGAAATACGTCAGTGTCACAAATGCAACACGAGACTAAACATGAGATTAATACAGCTTGTTTGTTGCAGCTTTAGATTGGATCAATGAACGCAGAAACATTTAAATATGAGAGAAAACTATGTTTCAAATATGGAAAAGTGGAAATTGTAAAAACCTTTATGGCTGTTTGGAGTCTATAAGAGATTCAAACAGCCTATGCCTAACCCTAAAAGTCATTATGAGGAAGTGACATCATCCTGATGACAAGAAGTAGGTGCAGCGTCTCTCGACGAAAGCACTATTTTAGAAACAGTTCTGAGCATCAGAACGAGAGAGAGAAGAAGCAGAGACACAGAGAAGCACGATGGAAGAGTTCAAATGGATCAAAATGTCTTTATTTCTGATACCGCTGCTTCACTTTACAGGTAAGAAGACTTATATCATATATATATATATATATATATATATATATATATATATATATATATATATATATGGAAGGCACATTAAAAATAAAATGTATCATAATTATTGAATTTACTTTGTTAGTTAAATTTTACTTTGAGACAAATCTGTTTGTTTTTAACATGGTGAGTTTAGTGAACTCTTGGAAAACAAAGATAAAGAAACAATCGTCACACTATGAACACAACAGACATTTATTTTCTCTCATCTTCTTAACAGCAGCAGCTGGAAACCATCTCCTCTCCTCCACTGTCAGAGCTGGAGATGAAGTCACTTTGCCTTGTGAACATGTGATAGACGGTCAGAGAAAGTGTGACAGTACTACCTGGCTCTTCAGTCGTTCAGGAATAGCAGTGCCGCTGTTTGAACTCGGGCAGATTAAAGAAGAAGCCAGAGTTAAATCAGACAGACTGAGTGTTACAGAGAAATGTTCTCTGGTTATAAAGAAGGTCACAGAGGAGGATGCTGGTCGTTACACCTGCAGACAGTTCAGATCAGGACAACATCAAGGTCCAGATACTGTGGTTGATCTCTCTGTTAACAGTGAGTATTTACATCATGATGTTTTCAAATTGTCTAATTTGAACAAAATACAGAAACATAATAATTATGATTACAGTGATGAAGTTAATTTTACTCTTGTTGTCTTTTTCTCACAATATCTCCATCTTCACCAGTGACTGAACAGAAGAACACTGATGAGGAGAAACCAGGTGAGAACATGTTGAGCTGTTTAAAGTCACTTCAAGCTTATGAGATTAATTACCTAAAATATTAGTTTATTTTATGGATTTTAAGTTTTAATATTACATCACAACAGGTTGTTGAGTTGTGTTCATCTGTTCAGAGGCTTGTACTACGAATCATGATCAACATGTCCTGGATTTCTTTAAATTACCCGGCGTCAATAACCCTAACAACCGCGGTCCCACATAACCTGTGTCACGACGGTGGTTCCCCATCAGTCAGGACCAAGATCTGACCATAATTACACTTGTTGCTTTTCATAAACTGTAGTTGCTTTTGACTTTTATTTCAGTTGCAACCCTGGCAGTGGTAAGTGATCATGACAGCAAATAAAATATATAAACACATAATTCTAACTGATGTGCGTATTGGCAACACATGGCTGAAGAAGCCGAGAAATAGCCGATATGTAATTCCCTCCTCTTAAAATCTATATCTTTCATAAAGATACCCATCAGGGAATGTTAACGGGGTTGTCGGTCTCTAAATGTTTTAACTTTTATGAGCACACCTCTCTCTCTCTCTCTCTCTCTCTCTCTCTCTCCCTCTCTCTCTCCTCTCTCCCTCCCTCTCTCTCCCTCTCTCTCTCTCTCCCTCCCTCTCTCTCCCTCTCTCTCTCTCTCTCTCTCTCTGCGCACTGAGCTCTACTGGATCTTGCAGGTTTAGTGAAAACTCTGAGTTAGTTAACCCTGAGATGAGGGAAACTCTGGGTTTTCCGTTCCAGAAAGAGAGGTAACTTAACCTCAGAGTCAGTTACTATGGTAACTTCACCTCAGAGTCAGTTACTATGGTAACGGAGCCTGTGAACCTAACCTGGTCGGGAGCAGGTTTTCTTCAGTAAACCTCGAGTTTCTCTCAGTCTCCTCCCTCTGAGAAACTCATTTCCTCATTCATTCATTCAGTCTGTATCAGGCGCATTTTAATGCAGTTTCTTATTTGAAATAATAAAAAAACTTATTGGTTTATGGCAGATTATAAAACTTCTTTTTTTCTCACACATTGCATCCTTTTGTTGACGATCCTGTTGATCAAAAAGCTGTATTACTTCACAGAGAGTTTACGTCGGGAGATGTATTTTCATTTCCAGATAACCGATTTGAGAGGTATATTCTTCACAGCAACCATTTATTGGACAGGCTTTAACATCTAAGCAGATTCTTTGTGTGCATTACGTTATTTACAAGCGGCAGTTTTCTTTACAACAGTGTGGCGTATCATACTAATAGTACAAAGCCACTGGCATGCGAGCCGTCAGAAAGAAGTGTGACTTTACTTCGAGCTTTTAAAATGTTTTGTAGTGTTCCCTGGACACAAATCCAGTGAGCGGTAAAGAGAAATAAATGATTAGCATTATAGTTCTTTGGCGATGTGGTGCTACAACCTCAGAATGGGATTAGTATAGTTTACTTTTGCCCGCCAGGATTGCCTAAATGAGAATTATAGGTGTATCTGAGTCAATTTTCACCTGTAATATTATAGAAGTTAACTGTGATTAAATGTGGAAATGAATACACTGGTGAAATGCTTACGCACACGAATTCTCTCTCTGTTTGCAGCAGCGGCTGCTGTCTTTACTATTTTAACAGAGAAATGCGCGTTCAAATTAAGCTGAACGATAAGCGACCCGTTTGTTTGTGAAGTTTATTTACCATGAGGTGAAGACAGAACAGAACAGCTGATTTGAGTTGGTTCAATCAACTCGGAGTAAGTTCACTCAGGGTTACGCGCTTGCACCACCACTATAAAAAGGCAGCATGAATGGAGCCATGATACTACGATTCACCATGGCAACAACCACAAACAAACGGGTCGAGGCACAAACAGCGAGTTTGAATGTGCATTTCGTTAAAATAGCAAGACAGCAGCTGCTGCTGCAAAAGAGAGAGAATTGGTGTGGGAGAAAATTGCTGCTCGAGTCAATGCATACGCATTAACAGTGTATTCATTTCATATTTAATCACAGTTAACTTATACTATTACTGGTGAAAACTGGAATTGTATTACACCTATAATTTCATTTAGGTGCGGGCGAAAAAGAAAGCTATACTAATCCCATTCTGAGGCTGCAGCACCATGATCATTAACAGAAATATAATTTACAAACATTTATTTCTTTTTAATGGCTCTCACTGGTTTGTGTCCAGGCAACACTACAAAAACGTTTCAAAGAGAGTCACACTTTTCTGACGGCTCTACAGTGGCTTTACTATTACAGTATGATCCGCTACACTGTTGTAAAGAAAACTGCCGTTTGCAAATAACGTAATGCGACACAAAGAATCTGCTGGGATGTTAAAGCCTGTCCACGATGGCTGATGTTAGTGATATGAGGACGGATAAGGTATCTACATATCTGATGGACTGTGATGAAAAATACCTCTCAAATCAGTTATGTGGAAATGAAAATAAATCTATAGTCGGGACTCAATATCATCTCCCGACGTAAACTCTCTGTGAAGTAATAGAGATTTTTCATCGACAGGATCATCGACAAAAGGATGCAATGTGTGAGAAAAAAAAAAACGTTTTATAATCTGCCTAACATAAACCAATACGTTTTTTTATTATTTCAAATAACAAACTGCATTAAAATGCGCCTGATACAGACTGAATAAATGAATGAATGAGGAAATGAGTTTCTCAGAGGGAGGAGACTGAGAGAAAGTCAAGGTTTACTGAAGAAAACCTGCTTCCGACCAGGTTAGGTTCACAGGCTCAGTTACCATAGTAACTGACTCTGAGGTGAAGTTACCTCTCTTTCTGAAACAGAAAACCCAGTTACCCTCATCTTAGGGTTAACAAACTGAGTTTTCCCTAAACCTGCAAGATCCAGTGGAGCTCAGTGCAGAGAGAGAGAGAGAGAGAGAGAGAGAGAGAGAGAGAGAGAGAGGTGCGCTCATAAAAGATAAAACATTTAGAGACCGACAACCCCGTTAACATTCCCTGATGGGTATCTTTATGAAAGATATATATTTTAATGGGAGGGAATTACATATCATCTATTTGTCGGCTTGTTGATCAGTGTGTTGCCAATGCGCACATCAGTTTGAATTATGTTTTTATTTATTTTATTTGCAAAAGCAACAAGTGTAATTATGGTCAGATCTTGGTCCTGACTGATGGGGAACCACCGTCGTGACACAAGTTATGTGGGACCGCGGTTGTTAGGGTTATTGAAGCCAGGTAATTTAAAGAAATCCAGGACATGTTGATCTTGATTCGTATTACAGGCCTCTGAACAGATGAACACAACTCAACAACCTGTTGTGATGCAATATTAAAACTTCAAATCCATAAAATGAACTAATATTTTAGGTAATTAATCTCATAAGTTTGAAGTGACATTAAACAGCTCAACATGTTCTCACCTGATTTCTCCTCATCAGTGTTCTTCTGTTCAGTCGCTGGTGAAGATGGAGATATTGTGAGAAAATGACAACAAGAGTAAAATTAACTTCATCACTGTAATCAAAATTATTATGTTTCAGTATATTGTTCAAATTAGACAATTTGAAAACATTATGATGTAAATACTCACTGTTAACAGAGAGATCAACCGTAGTATCTGGACCTTCATGACGTTGTCCTGATCTGAACTGTCTGCAGGTGTAACGACCAGCATCCTCCTCTGTGACCTTCTTTATAACCAGAGAACATTTCTCTGTAACACTCAGTC
This sequence comes from Perca fluviatilis, assembly GCF_010015445.1. Taxonomy (NCBI): domain Eukaryota; kingdom Metazoa; phylum Chordata; class Actinopteri; order Perciformes; family Percidae; genus Perca; species Perca fluviatilis. Next base: position 38,013,191 of record NC_053118.1, read on the forward strand.
TGTCTGATTTATCTCTGGCTTCATCTTTAATCTGCCCGAGTTCAAACAGCACCACTGTGTTTCCTGAACGACTGAAGAGCCAGGTAGTACTGTCACACGTTCTCTGACCGTCTATCACATGTTCACAAGGCAAAGTGACTTCATCTCCAGCTCTGACAGTGGAGGAGGGGGGATGATATTCAGCTGCTACTGTTAAGAAGATGAGAGAAAATAAATGTCTGTTGTGTTCATAGTGTGACGATTGTTTCTTTATCTTTGTTTTCCAAGAGTTCACTAAATTCACCATGTTGAAAACAAACAGATTTGTCTTGAAGTAAAATTTATCTAACAAAGTAAATTCAATAATTATGATACATTTTATTTTTAATGTGCCTTCCATATATATACATACATATATATACATACATATATATATACATACATACATATATATATGTATGTATGTATATATAAGTCTTCTTACCTGTAAAATGAAGCAGGGTATCAGAAATAAAGACATTTTGATCCATTTGAACTCTTCCATCGTGCTTCTCTGTGTCTCTGCTTCTTCTCTCTCTCGTTCTGATGCTCAGAACTGTTTCTAAAATAGTGCTTTAGTCGAGAGACGCTGCACCTACTTCCTGCAATTAGGATGATGTCACTTCCTCATAATGACTTTTAGGGTTAGGTGTAGCCTGTTTGAATCTCTTATAGACTCCAAACAGCCAAAAAGGTTTTTACAATTTCTACTTTTCCATATTTGAAACATAGTTTTCTCTCATATTTAAATGTTTCTGCATTCATTGATCCAATCTAAAGCTGCAACAAACAAGCTGTATTAATCTCATGTTGAGTCTCGTGTTGCATTTGTGACACTGACGTATTTCACACCTAAAAAGAAGAGGAAGACGACTGAGGATGTTGAGCATGTGAAGATTGTTGGTTAGGATAAATGTGTTTATCCTGTGTTTATTAGAAACCAGACAGGATTCATGGTGATGTTTGACAGCACACATGAACACACAATCAAGAGTCGAACTCCTCCCCCAGCAGGACTTCACTCTTGATGTCCGTGGTGCAATATGGTGATACTGTAGCAGCTGAAAGAACACACATAAGATGATGTCTTACTGTCTGACACCTGCTGGTTCCTCATTTTATTTTTGCAGTTTGTTTCTGAGAACTGAAGGAAAAAGTGTTTGGGTGAGAATGTGGGTAACACCAGCAGCAGAGCTCTGCAGGTTTTACCCTCTAATGAGGACCAGATAAACATCAGAAACACACAGACAGTCCACACTTTATTAGGACAAAGAGACACTTATTGAGTTGTGTTGAAAACTACTTTAACCCCTGGAAGGTTTGGGCTCACTGAGACTCGTTTCAACAAACGGTGAAAACACTGATGAGAGTCCTGACTGAACTGAGTGAGGCGACTGGACAGGACAGGAGAAAAAGTCAGAGGACATCTGGTGGACAGGAAGAGAATGGCAGTGAACGGGTTTGAGGAAGTGTGAATGTGTCTGGAGGGACAGAGAGGCAGAATGGGACACACTGCAGAGACGACTAGTTGGACGTTTAAGATGTGTGAAATGTTTTTACATCGATATTAGATCACAGTAGGGGGTCGAGTGCTTCCGAAACTTCTGAACATAGCCTGAGTTATTATATTTATGTTGATTTGTTTTTTAGACACATTTGATACTAACAAACAGCTTATTTCTTACTTTCTTGTCCTTTGGGTCGACATGCTCAAACATGACTCCACCCATTTCTTTCCTTTTGTCACATTTATTTTCCTTTCTTAAGCCCTATTCGCACGGGATAAGTATTACCTGGTGACCTCCAGTAATTTGTAATAATTGCGGAGGTTGTCTGTGATCTTAATCCCGTGCGAATCAGTCATGTCTGTAATTTGTAAAGTAATAATTCCCCCGCAAATGACCTACCATATTTCGCTGAAAACGGAGGTCCTGTGATAATATTAGTCCCGTGCGAATCGGCATCTCTGATTTGTCCAGGATTTGGTGGGGCTTTTTTGTTTTTTCAAGGTACCTATTTCCTTCTTTTGCGCCTTTTTATCCATCTTTGGCGAAGAATGGAGGGTGCGTTGGAGTGTTTTGACAGTGTTTTGGGTGCTGGGTCATGTCACTATACATCATATACAATTTGCAGAAAGAGAAAGATGAAAACCACCACAAGTGCGAAGACAAAAAGAATGATTAGATGGCGATGGATGACATGTATAGCAGCATGCGGTAAATATATTGTTTATGTTTGTATCATACATCTAGAGATAACGACAAGACATCTCCAAGCCATAGCTTATCAAAAATAATGCACAATCAAGCGAGGGGGCTCACTTCATAATTAGAGGTTAATGTTACAAATAAATCAAGCTAATAGATTTTAACCTGGTGAAATGTTTTGTTTTATCCATCTAACCGGACCCTGCTTGACACCACCCGGAGAAAAAAGTGAGAGAAAGAAAAAGGAGAGGTCGCAGTTCGGACGATGACTGACTACCCGGTTGAGATTGTGTGTGTGTGTGTGTGTGTGTCCTCGAGATCTGACCACACACAAACACACGTAGCAGAGCTACCCACACCCATGTTTCTACTGTTGCTTAATGTCAATAAATTCGAGTAAAATCACAGGCTTCGCTTATCCCGTTCGAATGCGCCAGATGAAACTCAGACGTGGGGGGTAATTTATAATTCACACGAGGTCCCTAGATAATACTTATCCCGTGCGAATAGGGCTTTATTCAGACTTTATAGTCTGTTGGTCAGGAAGTCCAAAATCCAGTTGCAGAGTGATGGAGCTAGACCTAGTGCTGCCGCCAGTTTGTTCACCAGTGTCTGTGGGATGATTGTGTTAAATGCAGAATTAAAGTCCAAGAAGAGCAGCCTCACGTAGGAGTCCCTGTTCTCCAGGTGTGTGAGGGACTTGTGGACCACAGCAGTGTAGGCATACTGGTGATGGTCAGCTGTTATGTCGATGGACTTTTTATGTGCGACATAACCAGCCTCTCAAAGCACTTCATTGCTATTGGTGTAGCGATCGGGCGGTAGTCATTAGGGACTTTAACTTTATGTCACATTTATTTTCCTTTCTTATTCAGACTTTGTAGTGTTACCTTTTTCTTCTTCCCCACAAACAAATAATGAACCATACTTACCAGATGGCGTACAAGGGTTGATAGAGTAGAAAAGTAAAATATATTTTAAAAAATGACTTAAACTCACAGTCACTTAACCGTGTAGCTACAAACCAAAGAACAAAGACTGAATGACAGCTCGGCTCTTACAAACCAGCTGATACAATTACTGCTTCAATCAGCTGATGGTCAAAAGGGTGTGACTATAGAGGTGAAGTCCCTCCCCTTCCTGGTGGATCACCATGGGACCTTATTCAGAGAAAATATGTACTGTAGTGAGCGGGGAGAGACTCATTATTTTATGATCCATTTTAAATTGTGGTGTCAGATGTATAAGACTGGGGAAAAACGTAAGAAGACTACACACTTCAAAGTTGCATGGATGACGTCTCTCTGAAGCTGCGATGTCGGTGTGTTTCGTACCAGGATGTAACGTGTGATGGCAAATTTTATTTTAACCATTTTGTTTAATGATGTTAACCATTTGTTTAAAGATTGTTTTAAACCCCCACAAAATCCTGCTCCTTCCTCTTAGTCTCTTAAAGACCAGAGAGGGACAGCTGCAGCCATGAACTCTCAGCCTAGTAGTTTTATTTTTAAGAAACTCTAGCTTCTCATTTTGTTCAACTTTTAGCAGATAAAGTGAAGAAAGCCATAAACCTAAATCTCCTTCTGCCTCCTGAAATAAACTGTTGTTTAGGCTAATGTTAGGAACAGAGCAGAGGGGAAGGTGAGACAATGGTGGGACTGTTAATGATGTCCTCTTTTCAACTATGGCCATGCTAAGAGATAAGTGTAGAGGGGTGGCTTAATGGAGTTTTTTACTATATGATGTTTTGATGTTTAGACTTTAGGTTAGAAATACTTTTTCAGACGTGCTGCTTGTACCTTTGAAGCTGTGTCCTCTATTTTGCAAAATATAATAAATGCTCAAAGACCAGACTTTGGTTTAATTCTCAAACAGTCTTTATTTTCATTCTTATCATTGATATTACTAAAACTCTGCTGCTTCACGAAAAACTTCCACCACAAACGGATCTTGCTCATTCTTTTGCTCCTCGGCTGAGAAAACTTCACAGAATAAAACACATCGGGTAAGATAACGTAACATGTGATGTGGAACAGAGCTAAGCTAGCTGGCTAGCGACCAGGCCGAGCATCAAGAAAGGTGACGTATGTTGTGGGAGACGAGAGATGTCGTTCACTGAGCGGTTTCACAGAAACTAAGTGGAACCACCACAAACTGAGACTATCTTCAGTTGCTAAATTATATTTTAAATTGACCAACATCATGGATCAATTCAAACTGGATTAAAAAACGATTTGTCTCTCCCTATTCACTACCATTCATATTGGTACCACATACAATTACCACAACCCCACTAGTTTACAATGAGTCATGTTCTACTCGCAAAATCTTTATATCTATGCACAGTTCATAAAAATAAGTTCTTATAGAAATTACATCAATATTAGATCACAGTATTCCAATATACATAAAGTAGTTAAAAGTAGCTCAATCTCAACAATGAAATGCTACTTACGTGTTGATGCATCAGTATGAAGGATTCACTTTCCATTATGACTTTGCTAGTACATGAAGGAAGCACAAAATGAAGTGGTGAACATTTCTTTATTTGCAGATTATATTGTAATGAACTTTGAGTTAACCAACACTAATGTAGAAAAATACAGCCCTTTTATTTAACAATGCATAATTCATAAGGCGACAACAGTTCCTTTGTGGACAGCACCAAGACAGATCAAACTATAGCGTACCCCTTTCGTCATATCTGGCCTCCCGCTAATCAGCCCCCTAAGTAGCGCGAACCACCCCACCCCACCCATGCAGGTAACCACACGGCAATCAACATGCAAATACACAATACACATGCCAAACTTTGCAAATGGCATTCAAGCACAATGAACTGAGTGCAGGACACCGCAGACTTGTTTTCACCACAGATCAGCACACTTTCATTTACACTATCGTCCCCCCATTTAATTAACCTGGGCTAGACAGGCTTGTATCCACTCGTACCAATCAGCTGAGCTGTCTCTCACCCAGCTTACCCCTGAGAGTCAATTACTGTTGCTGCAGCTTTAAAACCCACTCATATTGTACATATATAAACAATAGATAGGCCTATGGACATAACTAGACAGGACTACACATAAAACATTTAACAGTTTCTATTTATATGTGACCACTTAACTCTCCGAGTTGTCAGGACCTCTCCCTTAAACCGGTCCGAACCGGCTCATGTGCGATCGGAGCCCGTGGGGGTGAGGTCAGTCCAGCGCTGGAGCAACGGAGCGGCTGACAGCGTGTCAGACGTTGCTTTGCCAGACCCTCCTCCAAAGTGCGACGAAGGAGGGTCTGGCTACTCCGCATAGCATTCGGGGATGGGAGGAAAACGTGCTCTGGTTTAGTGGCATTTCTTTAAAGGTCCCAATGCATGAGCATTTCACTTTATGAGGGTTTTTTAACATTAATATGAGTTCCCCCAGCCTGCCTATGGTCCCCCAGTGGCTAGAAATGGTGATAGGTGTAAACCGAGCCCTGGGTATCCTGCTCTGCCTTTGAGAAAATGAAAGCTCAGATGGACCAATCAGGAATCTTGCTCCTTATGACCTCATCAAATGAAATACATGCATCCGGAGGAATTTCCTGGGGCACCGAAGCAATCCTGGAAGTGGAACGTCAAGGCAAGGGCGTAAATCCCAGGGGGGTCCTGACCCCCCCCCCTCCATCTAAGGGTTGTTCCCCACTAGAAATATCATTAAAACAATGCTGTGTATTGTAATTAGCATAATGATGTATACTTAAAATATCTGTGTAAGTAGTAAAACAATACAAGCCTCCCAAAAATGCTTTTTAAGTTTAGAAACATTTTGAGTCCCCCCCCTCCCTTGCCTCACAGTGGTTCGGTCCACTGCCTGCTGTACGTTAGGATCTGCACTAGACTCTCAGTCCCATCGGGTAGTGACAGGAAAGTAGTAAGTAGGCTGTTCAAGGCTATTTTATTCACATTAAACATCGGATGAAGTTTGTCTTTTCTCAAATAGAAATGATGCTGAGTAATTAATGGATTAGTCATGACAAAAATAGTTCGCTATGTTAGTGTAATACAAAAGTATTGTATTTCTTTTATATGGGGACACTTTTTCAAAATAAGTCATTGTGGCTTGATTGTAAACAACTTAAAAATAAATACATGGTTTTAAAGAAGAATACTTTGGTCAATTCGGTCAGCTTTTTTAATTGAATCAAGAGAAACACTGAAAAGAAGGATAATGGTACGGTCTCCATGCTACACTAATGATAGTATTAAGGCTTTCCTCTGTGTACACATGTCCTCTACGAGTATAAATGTGGCTGTATTATTTGTGTCCTCTTCAAAAATTGCTCTTCAGAAATTTTATGTTTATTGTCCCCCTACTGTTAGATCAGATTTACACCCATGCGACAAGGATATAGACTAACAAACAGAGCTGGAGAACAGGCAGCACCCCTAGTTCTCCCGGTCCCTCCCTGTCACTGTCACCCAACCCCTCCCGTGACTGCAATACCGGTGGCTTGGTCCCGACAACCGGAAACAAGCTCCCCTCCCCCCAGAACACCATGCCCCTCGCTCGGCTCTACTTTATCAGTTCAGCGTCTCAGTAATCAAGTCCAGCTGAGACTGATCAACTAGCAGAGTCTCTGACAGCAGCAACAAGGTGGATAGGTGGATCTTATTAGTCTTTGATTAGTTGTCACAGTCCTCACAGACAACCACCACCCAAGTTTACTACAATATTATAATCACATATAAAGAGAAGACTGTTACTGACTCTACTAGGGACACGCACACACACAACTCAAGTTGCTGGAGCTTCAAAAACAAGCAGTACATCTTAAAATCAGCTCTGAAATCTGCAGCTGGAAGACTATTTCAGGAAGTTAACAAGAGTTAAATGAAGTTCAAATCCAGCTGCTGTTCTCACCTGGCTGCAGATGAGAAAAGGTTTTTACAATTGATGCAGGAAAATACATCAGACTTAAATAAAATAATCCTTAATAATTCTTTTTGTTATTTCCAGTCTTGAACTGCTCCAGTAAAAGTTGACGAGTTGATCAGTGGAGTCTGATGGAGGCAGAAGTGTTGGTCAAACTCCATCAGGAGATCTGATGTTTTCATAGTTCACTGTATCATCATCTACATCATAACGCACCTGGGAAAAACAACACAACACAATCAAAGACACACTTTCCAATCCCAATCCCACTTCTCTGATCTGTAGGCGTCCACCGCCCCACATTTAGCTCAGGGAAATAAGAAATAAGGTAAAGACAACAAGTACATTTCATTACATTCATTACAGTGAGGAAGACATAATGTAGTATTTATGGGAGCTCAAGGAAATTGAAAATTAAGTTCATTTTGCTTTGTATTGTCCATATTATCATGATTTAAGATTGTAATTATTTAACAAAGTTGTAGTAAAAGCGATGAGGCACGACATAGATCTTTAGATTGGATGGTTGAACATGAAACATTTTTATTTGCAGACTTTTTAGAACAAACATGGGCTAAAATAAAGACGGCTTTGTATCGATGATTCTCTGTCTGGAAGTGACATTCCTTGTTTCTTTTTTTGTGTCTGTAGTAGTTTTGTTTTCTGAATGAAATGTTAAGTTCTAGTTGGTCCATTTAGGGGTTACACTATTGTGTTGTGGCTGCTGTAATATGTTTTCTTTATTCTTTGTGCAGAGTAGAGTACAGTTGTATGTCTGTGTATTTTAATAGAAATTGTCTGTAGAACAAGTTTCAAAGTTAAATTTTTTTTTTGAAATTTTTGTAGCTTTTTTTCACCGTATTGTATCGCTTTTGTCGCTTTTTAATTTTCTTTAAAGTTTTTTTTTTTTGACATTTTGGGCGATTTTTTCCAACGTTTTTTTTCAACCATTTTTTAATTAAAGTGATGGTTCGGAGTAATTTACCCTAGGGTCCTTTGCACCATGACCTCGAGCCAAACACCCCCACAGAACTTTTTCACCTGGGTCTAACATTGGGGGGTTAGCGTGAGGAAGGCGTGCCGCTGAGTAGCTTAGCGCGGGGCTAATGGACCCACGTTTGTATCTCTTGAATGACCCCACTAATAATGCCCAAAATGATACCAAAGGTCTACACTCGTATATATAGGTTATGCTCTCATAAAACGATGGATTGGAAAGTTTGTAAGTACACCAGAAGTTTATGAACACTTGCCTGCTCTCTTCAGCTCTCTGTTGTTGCTACTGCTGCTGCTACCTGCAGTTAGACGAGTGCTTAGGGACGTCTACAAATTACTACACAGAAAAGAGATACAACAAAAATATGTATTAATTTAATGATTAAATAAGGTAATGTCTCCAAACTTACCTCAATTATTACTTGTCTCCTGCTAGTTATATTACAGCACTTACTTTAAAAAATAAGTTAAATTAAAAATATTTTTGTTGCATCTCTTTTCGGTGTTGTAATTTGCAGATGTCCCTAAGCACTCGCCACAGCAGCAACAACAACAGCAGAGAGGAAGCCAGCAGGCAAGTGTTATTTACATAAACTTCTGGTGTACTTACAAACTTTCCAATCCATCGTTTTATGAGTGCATAACCTATATATACTAGTGTAGACCTTTGGTATCATTTCGGGCATTATTAGTGGGGTCATTTAAGAGATACAAACATGGGTCCATTAGCCCCGCGCTAAGCTATTCAGCGGCTAACGCTACTCTACGCTAACTCGCCCAATGTTAGACCCAGGTGAAAAAAGCTTCTGGGGGGGTGTTTGGCTCGAGGTCATGGTGCAAAGGACCCTAGGGTGAATTACTCCAAACCATCACTTTAAGGGGCAAAGTCCAGGTAATAAGCTTCCATAACTTTCTCTGTTATTTTACAGATTTATTTCTCAAAGTGTGTGTGTGGACATTGGAGCAGAAGTAGTGGATGAAATGTATTTTGTATTGGTGTCATGTAATTCTGTGTGGGATGGACCACTTAGTGGCATCACACGTAAACAAAATATACCATATCATTAGAAAGATGCTTTTAGTCACAATTACTGAATTTAAGACCAAAAGTAACATAAATATGTTGAACTAATATTTGCGTCCACTTCACCTGTTTATTGTTGTCTGCTGTCTTCTTCTATCTAAATGTACTGTTTATAATGAAGAGTGTGTAAAGCATCAACTGTGAAAACTTTTCATTATTTTGTTGTAAACACTCACAGCGATTTCCTCCGTCTGTGTTTTCTTCTCTGAAAAGACCAGAGAAAGAGAGGACTTCAGTTTCCACAGTGAAAATCAGCTTCATCAAAACTTGTTGTTTCTAAGTTTGATGTGTGAATGTTCTCACCTTTAGCTCTCGTCCACATGTTGACCGCCACAACAATTATTATGAGAGCTGCTAAACCCACGGGCACAAAGAGGAACCTCCCCCAACCTGGAGAGAGGAGGACAACATCAGAAAATAAACTTGATCAACATTTAGTTACATTAAAGTGTCTAAATGTTCCACTACATCGATGCCAATATGCAATTTTATTTTATTCTGAAAAACATGTTTCATCATTAACAGAAAAAGCAGATTAAACCAGATCTTATTTAAATGTCCTTGGTTTCAGAGAAAGACTTGTACTCCAGCTTTATTCATGTTGTCAGTGAGTTCTTCAAGAAAATATTATATTATATATATATATATATTAAAAAAATATTGAGACACTAATTTTGTTTTTAGCATCGACTGCAGAGCATGCAGATACTGCTGTGTTGGTACCTGCTTTAATGCTGCTCTCAGGTGTTGTCGTTGGTTCTGAGGCCTGTACTACGAAGCAAGATCAACATGTCCTGGATTTCTTTCAGTAATCTGGCTTCACCTAACCTAACAACCGCGGTCCTGCATAACCTGTACTACGACGCTGGTTATCAACTAGTTCAGTCAACTCATGGTTTCCCAATCCAGCGACGCGCGCGTTCACATAAAAGAGGCGAGGTTTGCGCAACACGACCAATCACAAACATCTACCAGAGCAGCATATTTTAAACAAGAAGAGCAAACTATAATTCTACATAAATATGAAGAACACAGACACGGTTTTACAGAGAAAACGCAATACAGTCGCTGCTTCCTCAAACAGGAAGGAAAGCTGGCAAAAAAAATTTTAAATAGCCGACGCTGTAGATGTGTAAATCACAACTCTTATTAATATCACTTCCTCATCAGTCAGGCACTAGATCTGACCATAATTACACCGGTGCTTTCCATAAACTGTCGTTGCTTTAGTCTTTAATTTGAGTTGCAACCCTGGCAGTGGGAAGCGACCGTGAGAGCAAATAAAAAATATAAAAACATAATTCAAACCGATGGGCGCATTGGCGACACACGGCTCAAGAAGCCGATATTTAATTCCCTCCCATTAAAATATATATATATATTTCATACAAATACCAATCAGGGAATGTTAACGGGGTTGTCGATCTCTAAATGTTTTAACTTTTATGAGCGCACCCCTCGCTCTCTCTCTCTCTGCACCGAGCTCCGCGTGGTCTTCTAAGAACGGTGAAGCCGTTATCAATCGAGTATTGATTGGTCAGTAGGCGGTGCTTTAAAACCGGTTGATCTCTGATCTCCGACTTAACCTGCTCCCGACCAGGTTAGGTGTTCAGCATGAGTTACCACGGCGATTGAACCCGATAACAACTAATCCACCTTCGTAGTACAGAAAATCCTGGGTTGAACCTGAAGTTAGCTCGTTAACGTCAAATCCGGCTTCGTAGTACAGGCCTCTGGTGTTGCTGTGGTGGTGGTGGTTGTTGTTGTTGTTGTTGTTGTGGTGGTGGCGGTGGTTGTTGTTGGTTTTGTTGTTGGTTTTGTTGTTGTGGTGGTGGCGATGGTTGTTGTTGGTTTTGTTATTTTTGTGTCCCCACCTGAACAGAGGGCCGTTCCAGAAAGCAGGTTTAGTGAAAACTCTGAGTTAGTTAACTCTGAGATGAGGGTAACTCTGGGTTTTCTGTTTCAGAAAGAGAGGTAACTTAACCTCAGAGTCAGTTACTATGGTAACTGAGCCTGTGAACCTAACCTGAGGCCTGAGGCCTGTACTACGAAGCAGGATTTGGCGTTAACGAGCTAACTTAAGGCTCAGCCCAGGATTTTCTGTACTACGAAGGTGGATCAGTTGTTATCGGCTTCAATTGCCGTGGTAACTCATGCTGATCACCTAACCTGGTCGGGAGCAGGTTAAGTTGGAGATCAGAGATCAACCGGTGTTAAAGCACCGCCTACTGACCAATCAATACTCAGTGTTAAAGCACCGCCTACTGACCAATCAATACTCAGTGTTAAAGCACCGCCTACTGACCAATCAATACTCTGTGTTAAAGCACCGCCTACTGACCAATCAATACTCAGTGTTAAAGCACCGCCTACTGACCAATCAATACTCAGTGTTAAAGCACCACCTACTGACCAATCAATACTCTGTGTTAAAGCACCACCTACTGACCAATCAATACTCTGTGTTAAAGCACCGCCTACTGACCAATCAATACTCTGTGTTAAATCACCGCCTACTGACCAATCAATACTCAGTGTTAAAGCACCACGACAACCCCGTTAACTTTCCTGATAGGTATCTTTATGAAATATACAGTGCCTTGCGAAAGTATTCGGCCCCCTTGAACGTTTCGACCTTTTGCCACATTTCAGGCCTCAAACATAAAGATATAAAACTGTAATTTTTTGTGAAGAATCAACAACAAGTGGGTCCCAATAATGAAGTGGAACGAAATTCATTGGCTATTTCAAACTTTTTTAACAAATAAAAAACTGAAAAAGTGGCGTGCAAAATTATTCGGCCCTTTACTTTCAGTGCAGCAAACTCTCTCAGAATTTCAGTGAGGATCTCTGAATGATCCAATGTTGACCTAAATGACTAATGATGATAAATAGAATCCAGCTGTGTGTAATCAAGTCTCCGTATAAATGCATCTGTTCTGTGATAGTCTCAGAGGTCCGTTTAAAGCGAGAGAGCATCATGAAGAACAAGGAACACACCAGGCAGGTCCGAGATACTGTTGTGGGAAGTTTAAAGCCGGATTGGATACAAAAGATTTCCCAAGCTTTAAACATCCCAAGGAGCACTGTGCAAGCGATAAGATTGAAATGGAAGGAGTATCAGACCACTACAAAGCTTCACGAAACCGGCCGTCCCTCTAAACTTTCAGCTCATACAATGAGAAGACTGATCAGAGATGCAGCCAAGAGGCCCATGATCACTCTGGATGAACTGCAGAGATCTACAGCTGAGGTGGGAGACTCTGTCCATAGGACAACAATCAGTCGTCGTATACTGCACAAATCTGGCCTTTATGGAAGAGTGGCAAGAAGAAAGCCATTTCTTAAAGATATCCATAAAAGTGTCGTTTAAAGTTTGCCAAAAGCCACCTGGGAAACACACCAAACATGTGGAAGAAGGTGCTGTGGTCAGATGAAACCAAAATCGAACTTTTGGCAACAATCAAAAACGTTATGTTTGGCGTAAAAGCAACACAGCTCATCACCCTGAACACACCATCCCCACTGTCAAACATGGTGGTGGCAGCATCATGGTTTGGGTCTGTTTTTCTTCAGCAGGGACAGGGAAGATGGTTAAAATTGATGGGAAGATGGATGGAGCCAAATACAGGACCATTCTGGAAGAAAACCTGATGGAGTCTGCAAAAGACCTGAGACTGGGCGGATTTGTCTTCCAACAAGACAATGATCCAAAACATAAAGCAAAATCTACAATGGAATGGTTCACAAATAAACATATCCAGGTGTTAGAATGGCCAAGTCAAAGTCCAGACCTGAATCCAATCGAGAATCTGTGGAAAGAACTGAAAACTGCTGTTCACAAACGCGCTTCTCCATCCAACCTCACTGAGCTCGAAGCTGTTTTGCAAGGAGGAATGGGCAAAAATGTCAGTCTCTCGATGTACAAAACAGCAGTAGAGAACACCCAAGCGACTTACAGCTGTAATCGCAGCAAAAGGTGGCGCTACAAAGTATTAACTTAAAGGGGCTGAATAATTTTGCACGCCCAATATTTCAGTTTTTTATTTGTTTAAAAGGTTTGAAATATCCAATAAATTTCGTTCCACTTCATGATTGTGTCCCACTTGTTGTTGATTCTTCACAAAAAATTACAGTTTTATATCTTTATGTTTGAGGCCTGAAATGTGGCAAAAGGTCGAAAAGTTCAAGGGGGCCGAATACTTTCGCAAGGCACTGTATATATTTTAGGGAGGGAATTACATATCGACTATTTGTGGGCTTGTTGATCAGTGTGTTGCCAATACGCACACCAGTTTAAATTATGTTTATATATTTTCTTTGCTCTCACGATCGCTTACTACTGCCAGGGTTGCAACTGAAATAAAAGGCTGAAGCAACGACAGTTTATGGAAAGCAACAAGTGTAATGATGGTCAGATCTTGGTCCTGACTGATGAGGAAGTGATATTAATAAGAGTTGTGATTTACGCATAACAGCATCAGCTATTTTTTTGCCATCTTTCCTTCCTGTTTTATGACGCAGCGACTGTATTGCGTTTTGTCTGTAAAACCGTGTTTGTGTTCTTCATATTTATGTAGAATTATAGTTTGCTCTTCTTATATAAAACATGCGGCTCTGGTAGATGTTTGCGATAGGTCATATGGAGCAAACACCGCCTCTTTTATGTGAACTTGCGCTTAGATTTCCCAATACTTTGGATTGAGAAATCTAAGTTAAGAGAGTAAAGAGTAAAGTTACCTTCATGACTGTAATCATAATTATTGTAATGTTTCATTATATTATTCTAACAAGAAGAATTTGAAAACATCATGATGTAAATACTCACTGGTAACAGAGAGATCAACCGTAGTATCTGGACCTTGATGTTGTCCTGATCTGAACTGTCTGCAGGTGTAATGACCAGCATCTTCCTCTGTGACCTTCTTTATAACCAGAGAACATTTCTCTGTAACACTCAGTCTGTCTGATTTAACTCTGGCTTCTTCTTTAATCTGCCCGAGACTAAACAGCTCCACTGCGTTTCCTGAACGACTGAAGAGCCAGGTAGTACTGTCACACTTTCTCTGACCGTCTATCACATGTTCACAAGGCAAAGTGACATCATCTCCAGCTCTGACAGTGATGGAGAGGAAATGGTTTCCAGCTGCTGCTGTTAAGAAGATGAGAGAAAATAAATGTCTGTTGTGTTCATGGTGCGACGATTGTTTCTTTGTCTTTGTTTTCCAAGAGTTCACTAAACTCACCATGTTAAAAACACACAGATTTGTCTCAAAGTAAAATTTAACTAACAAAGTAAATTCAATAATTATGATACATTTTATTTTTAATGTGCCTTCCATATATATATATATATGATATAAGTCTTCTTACCTGTAAAGTGAAGCAGCGGTATCAGAAATAAAGACATTTTGATCCATTTGAACTCTTCCATCGTGCTTCTCTGTGTCTCTGCTTCTTCTCTCTCTCGTTCTGATGCTCAGAACTGTTTCTAAAATAGTGCTTTAGTCGAGAGACGCTGCACCTACAGTTGTAGCCTAATCCCTGAATGGTATGATTTTTACGGTTTAAATTCAGAGCAGTTGTCAGTTTAATGTATATTTTTAGGCTGCTCATGCATTCAGTCGGTCCGTGATCGTCTGCCTCGCTTTCTCTCGCTGTTTGATTACAGCGGCCGTGTTTCTTTTCTTTTTATACAAATAATGTGTTTCACTTCATTGAAGGTGGATCACTTGTTACCGGGTTCAATCGCCGTGGTAACTCATGCTGAACGCCTAACCTGGTCGGGAGCAGGTTAAATTGGAGATTAGAGACCAACCGGTGTTAATCAATCAACCGACTATTGACCAATCAATACTCAGTGTTAAAGCACCGCCTACTGACCAATCAAAACTCAGTGTTAAAGCACCGCCTACTGACCAATCAATACTCTGTGTTAAAGCACCGCCTACTGACCAATCAATACTCAGTGTTAAAGCACCGCCTACTGACCAATCAATACTCAGTGTTAAAGCACCGCCTACTGACCAATCAATACTCAGTGTTAAAGCACCACGACAACCCTGTTAACTTTCCTGATAGGTATCTTTATGAAATATATATATTTTAGGGAGGGAATTACATATCGACTATTTGTGGGCTTGTTGATCAGTGTGTTGCCAATACGCACACCAGTTTTAATTATGTTTATATATTTTATTTGCTCTCACGATTGCTTACTACTGCCAGGGTTGCAACTGAAATAAAAGGCTCAAGCAACGACAGTTTATGGAAAGCAACAAGTGTAATGATGGTCAGATCTTGGTCCTGACTGATGACGAAGTGATATTAATAAGAGTTGTGATTTACGCATAACAGCATCAGCTATTTTTTTGCCATCTTTCCTTCCTGTTTTAGGAGGCAGCGACTGTATTGTGTTTTGTCTGTAAAACCGTGTTTGTGTTCTTCATATTTATGTAGAATTATACTTTGCTCTTCTTATATAAAACATGCAGATCTGGTAGATGTTTGCGATTGGTCATATGGAGCAAACACCGCCTCTTTTATGTGAACGTGCGCTTAGATTTCCCAATACTTAGATTTCCCAATACTTTGGATTGGGAAATCTAAGTTAAGAGAGTAAAGAGTAAAGTTACCTTCATGACTGTAATCATAATTATTGTAATGTTTCATTATATTATTCTAACAAGAAGAATTTGAAAACATCATGATGTAAATACTCACTGGTAACAGAGAGATCAACCTCAGTATCTGGACCTTGATGTTGTCCTGATCTGAACTGTCTGCAGGTGTAATGACCAGCATCCTCCTCTGTGACCTTCTTTATAACCAGAGAACATTTCTCTGCAACACTCAGTTTGTCTGATTTATCTCTGGCTTCTTCTTTAATCTGCCCGAGACTAAACAGCTCCACTGTGTTTCCTGAACCACTGAAGATCCAGGTAGTTCTGTCACACTTTCTCTGACCGTCTATCAGATATTCACAAGGCAAAGTGACATCATGTCCAGCTCTGACAGTGGAGGAGAGGAGATGGTTTCCAGCTGCTGCTGCTAAGAAGATGAGAGAAAATAAATGTCTGTTGTGTTCATAGTGTGACAATTGTTCCTTTATCTTTGTTTTCCAAGAGTTCACTAAACTCACCATGTTAAAAACAAACAGATTTGTCTCAAAGTAAAATTTAACTAACAAAGTAAATTCAATAATTATGATACATTTTATTTTTAATGTGCCTTCTATATATATATATATATATATGATATAAGTCTTCTTACCTGTAAAATGAAGCAGGGGTATCAGAAATAAAGACATTTTGATCCATTTGAACTCTTCCATCGTGCTTATCTGTGTCTCTGCTTCTTCTCTCTCTCGTTCTGATGCTCAGATCTGTTTCTAAAATAGTGCTTTAGTCGAGAGACGCTGCACCTACTTCCTTTAATTAGGATGATGTCACTTCCTCATAATGACTTTTAGGGTTAGGCGTAGCCTGTTTGAATCTCTTATAGACTCCAAACAGCCAAAAAGGTTTTTACAATTTCCACTTTTCCATATTTGAGACATTGTTTTCTCTCATATTTAAATGTTTCTGCGTTCATTGATCCAATCTAAAGCTGCAACAAACAAACTGGATTGATCTCATGTTGAGTCTCATGTTGCATTTGTGACACTGACGTATTTCACACCTAAAAAGAAGAGGAAGACGACTGAGGAAGTTGAGCTTGTAAAGATTGTTGGTTAGGATAAATGTTTGCAGTAATGCAGCTTGTTTTCTTCAGATGGTGTTTATTAGAAACCAGACAGGATTCATGGTGATGTTTGACAGCACACATGAACACACAGGTGAAGAGTCAAACTCCTCCCCCAGCAGGACTTCACTCTTGATGTCCGTGGTTTATATGTTATATGTGTTGATGCATCAGTATTAAGGATTCACTTTCCATTATGACTCTGTTAGTACATGAAGGGATCACAGAACACAGTAGAATTAAGTGGTGAACATTTCTTTATTTGCAGATTATCTGATAATAATCAGAATAAAGAGAAGACTGTTACTGACTCCATTAAGGACACGCACACACACACACACACACACACACACACACACACACACACACACACACACACACACACACACACACACACACACACACATTAAACTGAGCTCAAGCTGCTGTAGCTTCAAAAACAAGCAGTACATCTTAAAGTGGTGATAGAATGCAAAACCGATTTTACCCAGTCATAGTTGAATAACGACAGTTCGGTGGGTAAATAGGACATACATAGAAGCTCAAAATCCCATTGACACCCCTTTACTATGAAAATCTCATATTTTGAAACTGCCGCTGAAAATGGGCGAATCTCAACAAAGCTGGAAGTTGACGTCAACCTCCCAAAAACCTGAACCTTTGTCAGCCCATGGGTGTATTAAGAGAACGGTCACGCCCCAACATTTACATAGGCTACACAACTGACCTGAGATCAGGTAGTACATTGAGGCTATGTTTACACGGAAACGATCTGAAGAGAAAACACAAAAGTGGCGTTGCGTTATCACTTTTTATTCTGCGTTTAGACGAGCGTTATGGGGGGGAAATCCGCGTGCATATGGTGACGCAAAAGTGTGTGAAATTCGATGTAGTATGCACTCCAGGTGACTAGGTGGCACTGCCGCACAACACCATCAAGGCACCCACCTGTGTAGAACCTTCATTCTACTTCTCTCCTTAGTAGCGCCAAACCAAAACATGCCGAAGCCAACAACAAAAGCTAGTCTGGAAAGACGAGGAGGTGGAGTTGCATGTTTGTCTGATGATGACCGGCACAGTTGACCGTGATAAGCCACAACACAGCACCCACGGGAGCACTACCAATACCCTGAGTCACAGCACAGCACCCACGGGAGCACTACCAATACCCTGAGCCTCGCGGCCCTTCAGCCGCTGCTTGAGAGCGAGAGGCAGCGGGCAGAGGAGGCTGAAGCAGACCCTCCTCTTACCTCTGCCCGGCCCGCTGACCGCTGCCACTCGCTCGCTCTCTCTCTCTCTTCATCCGTAACATTGTCGCCTGCTCTGGCTCAAATGAATAGACTACATATCGTCATCGAACTATAACAACCTTATCCACATTGTCGAAATCATTTAAATATTGAGCCATTACATTGAAATTCTAACAGGAGCCTATAATTTCTGTAGCCTACTCCGTAACAACAGACGCCTTTTTCTCCTCTCTCTCCACACCTCTGTCTTCAGACTTTTGCGTTTTTACCCTTTAGACGGTAACGCGACGGTGGAGCGTTTTTAAGATTTTGACTCTGGAGGGTGGTTTCACTTTTTTGCGTTTTTAAGCCCCAAAAACGCCGTCGCCGTATAAACGAAAGGCACATCCGATAAAATATTTTTTCGTTTTCACCCGAGATCGTCATCGTGTAAACAGGGCCTTACATAGGCTACACAACTGACCTGAGATCAGGTAGTACATTTACATAGGCTACACAACTGACCTGAGATCAGGTAGTACATTTACATAGGCTACACAACTGACCTGAGATCAGGTAGTACATTTACATAGGCTACACAACTGACCTGAGATCAGGTAGTACATTTACATAGGCTACACAACTGACCTGAGATCAGGTAGTACATTTACATAGGCTACACAACTGACCTGAGATCAGGTAGTCTTCTGAATCTAGGTACTGCAGATCTCTGCTATTCCATTACAAAATTCACTTCTGACACTTTTTTTATGCAAGAAATCAACTATGTAAAGCTCAAATATGGGCCGCTTTAAGAAAATGGATGGCTAATTGCAAATTTTGTCCCGACTGTGTGTCGGAGTTCAGTGGCCGGTGCTGCCTGTGTAGCTGTCTCGCCGCCCGGCCTGCCTTCCTTCACAGACCCCGGCCTGCTGTGAGGTAGCTGGAGCTCCGTCACGGCTGGCAGCCCACTGCACTACATACCCGCGCAAAGTCACCGTTTTTTGGGTTAATGGACCAAACGGCGCTGCCCTGACAGAGCTCCAGGGCCTGCAGCTTGCTGTTCTCCCTCCCCTCTTCCTGCTAAATGGCCTGGGTGGTGATGGAACAGTGGATATGACACATGCCTTTGGTGTGGGAGAGCAGGGCTCAATTCCCACGGTGGTACATCAACCAATGTGTGCCTGAGCAAGACAATTAACCCCTAGTTTAATGTACTGACATACAGTATATAGCATTTGTAAGTTGCTTTGGATAAAAGCGTCAGCTAAATGACATGTAATGGTGCGTGACTGAGAGCGCGGTCAGCAAGCTTGTTAGGTTCCAGTTAATCTTATAATGGATATGTGTGTTGAGTTATTTAAACAAATGATCGGGGAAATAAACGCCTATTGGGCTGGAGTCCATCAATGAGAGCTAGCTAGCTAGCCTCCTCCTAACGAGACCTCTGAAATTCACAAAAATGCTTTAAATTGAAATCCGAAATCGGACAAGTGTTAGCTAAGCTTTGTAAGACCTTGGGGGTAGATGTTATATAAGTGCCGTGACGAAATTCAAACTGTAAATATACTATAGTTATGCCGAAAGTGTAGCTAGCTAGCCGCAATCGTTTCCCATTGTATTGAATGGCACACATAGCTAGCTAGCTAGCTAGCTGCTTCTCCTAACAAGACCCCCGACGTTAACAAAAATGCCTTTATTTGAAATCGGACACAACAGTTAGCTTTATAAGACATTGGGGAATGATGTTATATAAGTGGCTTGACGAAATTCAAACCGTAAATATATTAGAGTTATGCCGGCAGCTGGCCACGGAGCCCCGGTAGTGCAGTA
Organism: Perca fluviatilis; assembly: GCF_010015445.1. Classification (NCBI taxonomy): domain Eukaryota; kingdom Metazoa; phylum Chordata; class Actinopteri; order Perciformes; family Percidae; genus Perca; species Perca fluviatilis. The sequence goes on from NC_053118.1 coordinate 38,033,214, forward strand.
TCCACAAAGGGTGACTTTGCCCTGGGTATGGAGCCCAGCAGGCTGCCGCTTTCTCGTCAGACTGTGTGGAGCTCCTAACGTCCGACACGTCTTACCAAATTTGCAATTAGCCATACATTTTTGTAAAACGTTCCCATATTTGAGTTGATTTCTCGCATAAAAAAGTCTCAGAAGTGAATTTGGTAAGGAAACATTGCAGTGTCTGGAATATGAGATTCTGTCGCTTCTCTAATGTGTGTGTATGGGGATTCGCTCAACCAATCAGCGCGCGCCTCTAATGTGTGTGTATGGGGATTCGCTCAACCAATCAACTGGCGCCTCTAATGTGTGTGTATGGGGATTCGCTCAACCAATCAGCGTGCGTCTCTAATGTGTGTGTATGGGGATTCGCTCAACCAATCAGCGCGCAGCTCATCTAAATATTCATGAGCATGCCATATTTGGAAGAAAAGCTCTTGTTACAAATAGGGCCAAAACACAGGGATGCATAAGGGCCAATAAAATATCAACCAGGCCATTTTCAGCCCAACCAATGTTACATACCCCATTAGGAGACCATAAGGAACAGTGTGAAATACCCTATATAATCATTCTATCACCCCTTTAAGTGTTTGTCTCTCTATGTCCTTTTTTAGCCTAAATCAATGACTTGTAGGCCACGTGTGTTTTATTCTTATTTTATTTTTTATTACCCTGTGGCTAATGCGCTATGTACAGCACTTTGGTCAACGTGATCTGTTTTTAAATATGCTATAGAAATAAACTTTACTTATTTACTTACTTACTTTTTAAAAACATAATATCTGTGAAATTGCGTTCGCTAAACCCACCAGACTCCATGTAAATAAACAGTATTTTTTTTTTTATCATGAAACACCATTAATTCAAAGTCAACAGAAACAAAATAAAACTATGAAAAGCCGTCTCTTTTCGCCTGTCCACTTTTCCATCAATCCCAACTCTGAATGTGGTTGAAATAAACACATAGTTTACCGATTTACAGGTGAAAATATGCTGGCTCTATACACGCTAAAAGTCCTGATTATTTACATGGAGTCTGGTGGAGATATGCTGGCTCTATACACGCTAAAAGTCCTGATTATTTACATGGAGTCTGGTGGAGATATGCTGGCTCTATACACGCTAAAAGTCCTGATTATTTACATGGAGTCTGGTGGAGATATGCTGGCTCTATACGCGCTAAAAGTCCTGATTATTTACATGGAGTCTGGTGGAGATATGCTGGCTCTATACACGCTAAAAGTCCTGATTATTTACATGGAGTCTGGTGGAGATATGCTGGCTCTATACACGCTAAAAGTCCTGATTATTTACATGGAGTCTGGTGGAGATATGCTGGCTCTATACACGCTAAAAGTCCTGATTATTTACATGGAGTCTGGTGGAGATATGCTGGCTCTATACACGCTAAAAGTCCTGATTATTTACATGGAGTCTGGTGGAGTTTGGTGATGGTGATTTCGGGGCTGTTTCATGTTAAACTAAAAGGATCTTACTCTTTAACCAAAAGCTCTATCTCTGTAGGGATCCATCCCATAATGTTGTCAGACACTTAGAATAATAATCTGAGTCTGTCAGCGGCAACAACAGAACTTTTAGTGGACGCTGACTGATGCTCAACATTTGTCCTGTAGTTTTCACGGCTGCCGCAGTCTCCATGGAAATGGGATCAAACACGGAAGTCGCCCCTGAGTCTGCTGCAGGTAAACCTCTCATATATATCATTTCACCTGTTTATTTAACATTAACGGTCTCATTTAGAAGCTCATTATCGCGAGACGATGCGGCGATATTAATTTACTTTGTCTGTTATCGGACTCAGACTCACTTTCCCTCCCTTTTATCTCCGTCACTTTCATCATAGAAAACGGCTGATAAACAACCGTTTAACGGCTCGTTTACGTGACTTTTCTCTGCTTCCTGTTTAGATTAAACCCCACGTAACTGATTTAATTTTTTTTAAAAAAAAAAAAAAATTTAAAAAAATTATTAATAAAAAAAAAAAAAATTAAAAAATAAAATATTTTTTTTTAAAAAAAAAAAAAATATAAAAAAAAAAAAAAAAAAAAAAAAAAAAAAAAAAAAAAAAAAAAAAAAAAAAAAAAAAAAAATTTAAAAAAAAAAAAAAAAAAAAAAAAAAAAAAAAAAAAAAAAATAAAAAAAAAATTATTTTGTAAAAAGCTGCGATTTGGACGCCTTGCTCGGCATATAGCATTTGACAAGGCTGTAGGGGCAATAGATGGATGCCATATTCGTATTAAGCCTCCAAATCATAACAAACAGGACTATTTTAATTACAAACAATTCTATTCTATCCAAATGCAAGCCATCTGTGACTCTCAGGGACGTTTCATCAACATCTGTTGGTTTTCCTGGCTCTGTACATGATACCCGTGTTCTAAAAAACAGCCCACTTTATGTCAATTCTGAATACCCCCCACTTGGCTTTTTTCTTCTTGGTGATGGAGGATATCCCTGCATACAGTGTCCCATAACCATCATCACACCCTACCAACTGCCACTTCAAGGAAGGGTCGAGGAACGCTTCAATCAAAGCCATGCACGTGCACGTTCAATTATCGAACGAGCCTTTGGTATGATGAAGGCACAACACTCTTCGAAGCCTTAGAAGTAAAGGTTGGCTTCTGCACAGAGGTGGTAACTGCCTGTGCCTTCTTACACAATGTCTGCCTTACCCATGGTGATGTCCTGGAACCAGAGCCAGCTTATGATGCCTTACCACAACCACCAATACCAGATTCTGGACAGGAGACAAGTGGCAACCAGCTCCGGGCGAGACTCGCGGCACATGTATCTACACCCCTTAATGTTCAAGGGCACCTTTTGGAACATGACTACACAATTTAATTAAAAGTACCTCATACTCCAACACACACATTTTTGTCACGAGTGTAGAATGTTAACAACTTAATTATTCCATTGCTCTGACATTGCACATAAACATGTACCTACCAATTTTGCTTGAAATTGTTTACTTACAGTTCTGTGTATATATTTTGTAAAATGAAAAATGTTGTCAATTACCTAGCATCTGTAAATACCAAATGTATCTGTCCTGAAAATGTTAATACATATATGGTTTTAAGCCTACACTTGTACCTGGCGGTATTGTTCTGCATTGTCAGCTCATTTATTTTGTTATAAACTTGTCTTCAAGTACTTTGTTTCGGTAAAAAAAGTGATTATTTAAATGATAAATGTTTCTCTTTATTTGTGACACAGACTTTTACTGGTAAACAGAAATTATAATAATAAATAACAATAATAAATTTCGTTTATACAGAATTACAATTTCCAAATGTCTTGTCCAAACCAAGCAATACAGCCAAAGTCCTCTGAAACTTTAAATATAAATTCCATCACTCAATGGTGGTGTTAACATAATGAGCACTTATGCAGGAACAGCAAACAAACAGAACATAACAGAACTTATTGACAGAAAGTTATTACTTCTCTGTCTTGTGGTCAACCAGCTTTCCAAATAAGTCTAACATCCTGTCCATTTGCTGCTGAGACTTTTGGAGCCAAGCATTATCCCTTTCATTTTCTTCCTTCTGTGTCTTCTCTAGCCGCTCACAGAAGTCTTTAAGATAATCTACATTCTCACTCTTCCTCTTTCTCTTTCCTGGTCTGACATCAGTTGATGTACCTGGTTGATCACTCTGGGGGTCTGTGGAGTTTCCTGCTTGGAGGTCTGCTGTCTCTGCTGCTGTCTCTGCTCCTGTCTCTGTTGGAGAATTTGCTTCATCCTCAACCTCACTGACAGGTGTCTGGGGTCTCTCTACACTGCTGTTTCCGGATGAGAACAGATATACTGGCCTGACTGAGGGTCTCTGGCCAATGGCTTCATGCATAAATCCACGAGGCAGCAGTGGCCTCTCCTGCATCTGTCCCTGACCCAGTTTTTGGCAGTATTAAGTCCTTTGTAAATTGTAATAGTTATGAAGGGGGAAATTAACATTATTTACATGGGTTTATATCCTATATTGTATTGGTTTATATTACCCATACAATATAAGCATTACAAAACACGTGAAAGTGCAGTTATCTTGTACTTTTTCTTTAGGTTTTCCCACTTTTTTTTACACTGCTGCTGGGTCACTTTCCCCTCTAGACCCATAATTTTGATAATTTCCCTGAAAGACACACACATTCATCCATTAGATGAGCAACAAACTTGTCTGAACTTGTCTCTGCTCATGTTATGGCCATGTTAACTTACTCATATCCCTGGCTAGAGGCATTTCTGTGCCCTGTGAATAGCCGCTCATTCTCTGCCCTGAACTTTATAAAACTGAATGTCAGCTCGTCGGACCCTGACAAAAAGAATGTGAAATCATTGTATCATCATGTATTATGTTATGTATCGCTCATATTCTGATTAAAAAAAACTATTTTCACTTACACTTAAAAATAAATTTCTTCTCCACTTTGGTTTTCCTCTGGTTTCCTTGGTTTTCCTCTTCCAAATAGGCAGTATAATTCCGAATAATTCTTCCTTTTTCTTCTGAGCTTTCCCGGCGTCCGACCATAGCAACCGTTTTGCTCCCCCATTGGCTAGCTGTTCGAAACGTCACGACACTACAAGGATTCTGGGTAATGCTCTAAAGCAAAGTGAGGTCTGATGCGGACTTGCGAAAAGGGTGCATTAAGTGTGCTCATGAGCACCCCTGGAGAACACCATTAGAGGATCGGGACACCCTACGGTCTTGCACCCCTTAGCGAGAACGCGCATTGAGGGGCACAAGGGCGCAAGTGCGGTTATTGGGACAGGGCCACTGTCCACCACCCTGGGCTACAGAATCCCATCATCTTCAACACTCTGTCTCCTTGGTGATATCTCCAAAATCCACATCCCGCAAAAATTCAGTAATCCGTTGTTCATTTCTCTAGCTGTCGCTAAAAAAAGTAGTCCTCCAAAACTGGAAATCAAAGAATTATTGTCACATCAATCACTGGACAAATTTAATCTCAGAATACATCTCAATGGAAAAACACAATGCACACAGAAAGAAGCAAATATCAGCCTTTGAAGATACCTGGTCCCCATTTCTAACGTTTCTAAATTCAACAAAAATATAACTACAAGCTGTACATTATTTATATAATTTAATTATTCTAATTTCCATTTTTAATTTTTTTTTTCTTCCCCTTTTCATTATTTTTCCCTTACAGTTATCACTTTACTCATACACACATACACACACTAGCAACACCATCCACACTTACACATAACATGTTTTTTTCCAACTCCCTTCAAACACGAAAACTGTGATCAACCAAATATGAATCGTAGATCATTCTACCCAATTATTAATAATACATTCTGATGTTTGTCGACTTTTCTGTCCAGTCCTGTCTTGTCAGTTCTGTTATTGTCCCGTCTCACTTCCTTCTGTTGTTCTGTTTACCACCTTGTTGCGTTTTATGTGTTAACACTTCGTACCGTACGTGGTGCTTTAAATCCCCCCCGCCCTTATATGGATCCAGGGTCCCACTAAAACAGGGTGAATGGTCACGGTGGGGCAACCGTTAATGCACTGAATGTAATTCTAAATCTGAATGTAACATACTGTGTATAAAAAAAAATATAGCTCTATGATAAAAATAAAGTTGTCCTCCAAAGAGGAAGGGAAAAAAATAAGGACCCCCCCCCATCTAAGGGTTGTTCGCCACTAGAAATATCATTAAAACAATGCTGTGTATTGTAAATAGCATAATGATGTATACTTAAAATACCCCAAAAATGCTTTTTAAGTTTAGAAACATTTTGAGTCCCCCCCCCCCTCTCTTGCCTCACAGTGGTTCGGTCCACTGCCTGCTGTATGTTAGGATCTGCACTAGACTCACAGTCACATCGGGTAGTGACAGGAAAGTAGTAAGTAGGCTGTTCAAGGCTATTTTATTCACATTAAACATCGGATGAAGTTTGTCTTTTCTCAAATAGAAATGATGCTGAGTAATTAAAGGTCCCATGACATGGTGCTCTTTGGATGCTTTTATATAGACCTTAGTCATCCCCTAATACTCTATCTGAAGTCTCTTTCCCGAAATTCAGCTTTGGTGCAGAATTACAGCCACTAGAGCCAGTCCTACAATGAGCTTTCCTTAGGATGTGCCATTTCTGTGTCTGTAGCTATTGAAGGGGAGAGTGGGAGTGGAAAGGTGGAGGGTGGGGGTGTGGCCTTGACCAACTGCCACTTTTCTCGTTTGAAAGCCATGATGTCTCTCTCTCTATCATGGGTGGGCCAAATTCTCTGGGCGGGCAAACCAGAGAAAGGGGAGGTAACCTTGCTTGGTATGACCTCATAACAAGCAGATTCCAAAACGGCTCATCTGAGCTTTCATTTTCTCAAAGGCAGAGCAGGATACCCAGGGCTCGGTTTACACCTATCACCATTTCTAGCCACTGGGGGACCATAGGCAGGCGGGGGGGGGACTCATATTAATGTTAAAAAAACCTCATAGAGTGAAATTTTCATGCCATGGGACCTTTAATGGATTAGTCATGACAAAAAAGTTCACTATGTTAGTGTAATACAAAAGTATTGTATTTCTTTTATATGGGGACACTTTTTCAAAATAAGTCATTATGTTTTAAGGTATTTTTGTGGCTTGATTGTAAACAACTTAAAAATAAATAAATGGTTTCAAAGAAGAATATTTTGGTCAATTCGGTCAGCTTTTTTAATTGAATCAAGAGAAACACTGAAAAGAAGGATAATGGTACGGTCTCCATGCTACACTAATGATAGTACTAAGGCTTTCCTCTGTGTACACATGTCCTCTACGAGTATAAATGTGGCTGTATTATTTGTGTCCTCTTCAAAAATTGCTCTTCAGAAATTTTACGTTTATTGTCCCTCCTCCACTGTTAGATCAGATTTACACCCATGCGTCAAGGATATAGACTAACAAACAGAGCTGGAGAACAGGCAGCACTCCTAGTTCTCCCGGTCCCTCCCTGTCACTGTCACCCAACCCCTCCCGTGACTGCAATACCGGTGGCTTGGTCCAGACAACCGGAAACAAGCTCCCCTCCCCCACAACACCATGCCCCTTGCTCGGCTCTACTTTATCAGTTCAGCGTCTCAGTAATCAAGTCCAGCTGAGACTGATCAACTAGCAGAGTCTCTGACAGCAGCAACAATGTGGATCAGGTGGATCTTATTAGTCTTTGATTAGTTGTCACAGCCTCTCCGTGAACCATCACCTTATCGTGGTGGAGAGGTTTGTGTGTCTCTGTGAACCTGAGGGCTGTGTTGTCTGGAGCTTTGTGCTCCTGGTAGGGTCTCCCAAGGCAAAGTGGTCTCAGGTGAGGGGCCAGACAAAGAATGGTTCAAAACCCCAATGGAAAAACAAGGTAGAAATGGAGTGACCCTGCCCGGAGGAAGCCCGGGGCCCCCGTCTGGAGCCAGGCCCAGACGGCGGGCCCCAGGCCGGGCGCCTGGTGGGCCGGGTTTGCCCGCGGAGCCCGGCCGGGCACAGGCCGAACAAGCTCACGTGGCTCCCCATCTCTCCAGCCCATGGGCCCACCACCTGTGGGAGGAACCGCCGGAGTCGGTGCGCTGCCACATGGGTGGCAGTGAAGGTCAAGGGCCTCGACGGACCAGACCCGGGCAGCAGACGCGCTCTGGGGACGTGGAACGTTCACCTCTGTGTGGGGGAAGGAGCCGAACTGGTGCGGGGAGGTGGAGCGCTACCGGTTAGATCTGCTGGGGCTTACCTCTACGCACAGTCTCGCTTCTGGAAACGTATTCTGGATAGGGTTGGACTCTTTTCTTTTCTCTCGGAGTTGCTCAGGGTGTGCTGGCCCGGTGTGGGGATACTAACAAGCCCCCGGCTGAGCCGCCTACGTTGAGTTTACCCCGGTGGACGAGAGGGTTGCCTCACCCGCCTGGGGGGTTGTGGGGGAAAACTCTGACTGTTGTTTGTGCATATGCACCAAACAGGAGTTCGGAGTATTCGGCCTTCCTGGAGACCTTGAGTGGAGTCCTGCATGGGGCGCCAGTGGGGGACTCCATTGTTCTGGTGGGGGACTTCAACGCCACGTGGGCAATGATGGAGACACCTGAGAGGCGTGATTGGGAGGAACGGCCTCCTGATCTAAACCAGAGTGGTTGTTTGTTGTTGGACTTCTGTGCTAGTCATGGATTGTCTATAACGAACACCATGTTCGTAACATAGGATGCTCATAAGTGTACCTGGTACCAGAGCACCCTAGGCGGCAGGTCAATGATCGATTTTATAATCGTTTCATCTGATCTGAGGCCGTATGTTTTGGACACTCGGGTGAAGAGAGGGGCAGAGCTGTCAACCGATCACCATCTGGTGGTGAGTTGGGTCAGGGGTGGGGAAGACTCTGGACAGACCTGGTAAGCCCAAACGTGTAGTGCGGGAAGTAGGAACGTCTGGAGGAGGCCCCTGTCCAACGGACTTTCAACTCGCACCTCCGGCGGAGCTTTCGTATCCCTGTGGAGGCTGGGGGCATTGAACCCGAGTGGACAATGTTCAAAGTTTCCATTGCTGAAGCTGCGCGCAGGAGCTGTGGTCTTAGGGTCTTAGGTGCCTCAAGGGCGGTAACCCACGAACACCGTGGTGGACACCGGTGGTCAGGGAAGCCGTCCGACTGAAGAATGAGTCTTTCCGGATATGTTATCCCAGAGGACTCCGGAGGCAGTTGCAGGGTACCGGCAGCGGGCGGGCTGCAGCCTCTGCCGTGAAAAGAGGCAAAGCAGCGGATGTGGGAGAAGTTTGGAGAAGACATGGAGAAGGATCTTCGGTCGGCACCAAAGTGCTTCTGGAAAACTGTTCGCCACCTCAGGAGGGGGAGGCGGGGAACCATCCAAGCTGTGTACAGTAAGGATGGGACACTGTTGACCTCAACTGAGGAGGTAATAGGGCGGTGGAAGGAGCATTTTGAGGAACTCCTGAGTACCGACTAATAGCCTCTATGTTAGAGACAGAGCTGGAGGATGACGGGGGATTGTCGTCGATTTCCGGGCGGAAGTCACTGATGTAGTCAAACAACTCCACAGTGGCAAAGCCCGGGGATTGATGAGATCCGTCCAGAAATGCTCAACGCTCTGGGTGTGGAGGGGCTGTCCTGGTTGACACGTCTCTTCAACATTGCGTGGAAGTCTGGAACAGTGCCAAAGGAGTGGCAGACTGGGGGGGTGGTTCCCTTTTTTAAAAGGGGACCAGAGGGTGTGTGCCAATTACAGGGGTATCACACTTCTCAGCTCTCCCTGGGTAAAGTCTACTCCAAGGTGCTGGAAAGGAGGGTTCGGCCGATAGTCGAACCTCAGGTTGAGGAGGAACAATTCGCGGATTCCGTCCTGGTCGTGGAACAACGGACCAGCTTCTTCACTCTCACAAGGATCCTGGAGGGGGCCTGGGTAGTTGCCCCAACCGGTCTACGTGTTTTGTGGATTTGGAGAAGGCGTATGACCGGGTCCCCCGGGAGATACTGTGGGAGGTGCTGCGGGAGTATGGGGTGAGGGGGTCTCTACTCAGGGCCATCCAATCTCTGTATGACCAAAGTGAGAGCTGTGTCCGGGTTCTCGGCAGTAAGTCGGACTCGTTTCAGGTGAGGGTTGGCCTCCGCCAGGGCTGGCGCTTGTCACCAATCCTGTTTGTAATATTTATGGACAGGATATCGAGGCGTAGTCGGGGTGGGGAGGGGTTGCAGTTCGGTGGGCTGGGGATCTCATCGCTGTTTTTGCAGATGATGTGGTCCTGATGGACGTCATCGGCCCGACCTTCAGCACTCACTGGATCGGTTCGCAGCCGAGTGTGAAGCGGTTGGGATGAGGATCAGCACCTCTAAATCGGAGGCCATGGTTCTCAGCAGGAAACCGATGGAATGCCTTCTCCAGGTAGGGAATGAGTCCTTACCCCAAGTGAAGGAGTTCAAGTACCTTGGGGTTTTGTTCGCGAGTGAGGGGACAATGGAGCCGGAGATTGGTCGGAGAATCGGCGGGCCGGTGCGGTATTACATTCCATCTATCGCACCGTTGTGACGAAAGAGAGCTGAGCCAGAAGGCAAAGCTCTCGATCTACCGGTCAGTTTTCGTTCCTACCCTCACCTATGGTCATGAAGGCTGGGTCATGACCGAAAGAACGAGATCCAGGGTACAAGCGGCCAAAATGGGTTTCCCTCAGGAGGGTGGCTGGCGTCTCCCTTAGAGATAGGGTGAGAAGCTCAGTCATCCTGGGAGGGCTCGAGGGAGCCACCGCTCCTTGTGCGTCGAAGCAGCCAGTTGAGGTGGTTCGGGCATCTGGTAAGGATGCCCCCTGGGCACCTCCCTAGGGAGGTGTTCCAGGCACGTCCAGCTGGGAGGAGGCCTCAGGGAAGACCCAGGACTAGGTTGAGGGATTATATCTCCAACCTGGCCTGGGAACGCCTCGGGATCCCCCAGTCGGAGCTGGTTAATTTTGCTCGGGAAAGGGAAGTTTGGGGTCCCCTGCTGGAGCTGCTCCCCCTGCGACCCGACACCGGATAAGCGGACGAAGATGGATGGATGGATGGAAGACTGTAGAGACATGCCTATAGGTAGCAGTATACAGCGCTATGTTTAACTCTTAATAAGACTGTAGAGACATGCCTATAGGTAGCAGTATACAGCGCTATGTTTAACTCCTAATAAGACTGTAGAGACATGCCTATAGGTAGCAGTATACAGCGCTATGTTTAACTCCTAATAAGACTGTAGAGACATGCCTATAGGTAGCAGTATACAGCGCTATGTTTAACTCTTAATAAGACTGTAGAGACATGCCTATAGGCAGCAGTATACAGCGCTATGTTTAACTCCTAATAAGACTGTACAGACATGCTTATAGGTAGCAGTACACAGCGCTATGTTTAACTCCTAATAAGACTGTAGAGACATGTCTATAGGTAGCAGTACACAGCGCTATGTTTAACTCCTAATAAGACTGTAGAGACATGCCTATAGGTAGCAGTATACAGCGCTATGTTTAACTCCTAATAAGACTGTAGAGACATGCCTATAGGTAGCAGTATACAGCTCTATGTGTACGACTTCTTCATTTGGTTACAACAAAGACAAAAGTGCTTAAAATTGTAGAAAACCACAATGTTTACTATGTGCGATGCAGGACGTAGCCATCTTTGAAAGTGAACTCGGGGTCCTCTGAGTTCAGACGACTTGACGAGTCGTATATATACGACCTCGGGGGGGCGCTCTTTTTGCAACTTCCGGTTCGTAACTCCGGAAAACAACTCGTAAATCAACTTCGGTGGACAAAAAGAACGCACCATAAGACACAGGTACAGAGCAGAAGGCGAATCCGGAAGAGGGGTCTGAACAGAGGAACAGGTAATTAACAGGAGCACTAGGAACACAGGAAAGCTAGAAAACTAGCACAGCACAAGACAGACAGACACACATCTCAGATCTCAGCACACAGAATCTTCTCCCTGATGGCAGACGTTCATAATCATGAAAGACAGGGTGTAGTCTTTTACCAACTCCTACATTAGCCATAAGGGGAGAACTTGCTTGGACACGTGGTCTGCGTGCCCATAATCACTGTCCACAACCTGTCTGTATTTCGGTGCTGTGACCCATTTATTCTCCTGACGGCCTGCTCACCATCGCACAAGCATACAGTCCGTTTCATTTCATTTCTGGTTTAGTTCCATTAATTTTCCTTGTCAAACAAGTCAAACAATGACATGCACTGACACGGTGAAAAGCTGTCTGCTTTCCACTATTTCCACACACCTGTGTACCTGTGGCTGATTACCTTTATGCCTTCCCAAAGGCATTGCTCCACCCAGTGCTCAAACATAAAACTGCATATTAATCGGCATAACCAACATGGTAGCCTATATAAACAAAACAAAGTGGTGTAATGGCTCCAACACAGGGTATGAATAGCGAATGAATGGCGATATTTCCCCGAGTATAGAACTTTTTCTCCACTGATTTGCCAGCCCAGTCAGAGAGACTGTAGAGAAATGACAAAAAGTTTAAATTATTTAAAAAAACTGCAAAGATTTGGGACTCTTAGGAAAACATTTGGGACAGGAGCCCCATAAGGCCCCCCTATTGCTCTGCCTTTGGTGATAATGTTACAGTGTGAAATATATAGTGATATACTGCAGTTATAGTCACTGCAACTTTAAATGAAGCGACAAATCACATCATAGCTGTTGTCATAGGTAGTTCTTTATTGTACATCAGTGGGTGGTGATGGCTCAGTGGATATAACACATGACATGTAATGTAACATAATTGCTGCTGTGTATTCTATGCAATTTTTAATGAACATATTTTATTAAAACATTTATTTAGTATTAAAAGAGTATTATTTGCATTGTGCAAAAAAAAATTCAAATAATGAGCCACATTATTTTGTAAATTGCATAAATTAGGTCATCTAGATTTACAGTTTCGGAATACTTTCTATTACTAGGGTGCATGTATTATGCTATTACCATGGTTTCTAATTCCAGATACGCTATTGGTGTATAGTAGATTATTTACGTAGTAGATTTAATTAATGTCTTTTTTTATTTTAATAATTTTTTTATTAGTGTCTTTGTATGGTACGAGTTTAACTAGCATTTCAGTTTGAAATGTATTAAATCCTTTTTATAAATGCATTGTTTGGGTTACTGTTCAATGTCCTTATATATTCTCTTTCCAAATGTTGTATGTTGTATCTTTAAAAGAAAACCACAATGTTGTTGTCCACAACATTTAAATACTTTTGAAAGCTTTATTAAACTTTTTGGCATGACATAATTACTTGTTACTCACGTGTAACTAATCCATCAAATGCATCATCTTTTTCTTTCGAAGGACAATCAACAGCTCTACTACAGTTTCTACACATTAAACAAAACAGTGGAATAATATTGTAAAGCAATGAAAACATCTTAAGCACGCATTCCTAATTATTTTTGCCCTGAACAAAATTATCCAAAATGACTACACATTGACTATGTATTAGCTATAAAAGCAGAATGTGCTGCAGGGTAATCTACTTTTTAGCACTTTCCAATTCTCTTATTTCATTTGTCTTTCACTACCACTTTTAGGGCAGACTGGCCTGCGTTCGACATTGATGCAAAGATGGTGACATAATCACCCGTATGAGTGATACTGGGATCAGTTGCTTTACCTCTGACAAATCTGCTGTGTGATTCATAGTACATCTTACGATAAAGATCATAATCACAATTTTGGCTATTACCAAAGTTTCCCACTGCATACAAGTTATCGAAATAGGTATAGTCGTAGGGCACAGAGAACATGACAGCAATTATCCCAGTGGTCGTTTTTGTAGATTTGTTGATGATGTCATAAGTGAAGACGCCAACAGTTCCTGTAGGACTGCCGTAAGTCTTGCCGAACTGTGCACTGCCAGATGAATTTGACTCAATCAGCGGTGGCAGAGGGTTAGAGCATTGACCCCTTACCATATGTATACTAAAAACAGTGGGAAAATATTAAGAAATTGTGTGTATTTATGGAAAATGAATTTCAATGAAACACCCAAAAAAATTGCAGTTACCAGGGGTTGCCGAAGTCGTAGGTAGAGGATTCATTTTTAATGTCAATGGAACATTCGCCCCATGTATTGCCCATGTTGGCTGTGCAGTGTGCAACAAGACGACCTGTTCAAACAGAAAGAAAAACAAACCCTTCATTTGTGTTCATAAAAGGTTTCTGCTTTTGGATGCAGTCAACAGATGCAAAAAAAAGGGCTGGGTGTCGTTTGGGTTTTTGCTAAACAGTACTTTTTTTAACCCTTTGTTGTCGGTCTGGCTCAGGTTAAACCCTTGTGTTAAACCCAACACAAAGGTTAAAAGATAAAACATACAAGGGTTATGTACTTCCGTTTACTTTGTTGAGAATTGCTCTCTAAACCCTGTCTCTTGTAAAGTAATTAGGTAAAGTTTGTTTCTAGAGCACATTTAAACACAGTTTAAAGATGCAGTAGGTAAGTCTTATAAAACTAACTTTCTGTCATATTTGCTGAAACTGACCCTATGTTCCAGTAAAACTACATGAATTATGTAAAATAAAAATAAAAAGACAGCTCCTCTGGCACCTCCTACAGCCTGTAGTGCCATTGGCAAAATTCCACCGCTCCCGGTCGATTTTCTCCAATCAGGGCCACAGGGGGCGGGTCTATCTGCCTGTCAATCACTGCTCAGGCACATACACGCATATAAGAGCGTTCTCCCCTCGCCCCTCCCCGCGCACAAGCTGCAGAAAAGTTTTCCAAAACTCCGTGAATAATGGAGAGGCTTTTCAGAGGTGGCGTGAGCTGTGGGATTTCAAAGATCTGGAGAACGATGCAGACGTAGCCACGTTTCCTCTCAACAGATAACATAATTACCATGAATGATTTATCTTTAACTTGGTTATTAGTAGTCAAAAGTAAAGCTACGTTGGTGAGGATGATAGTAACGTTTGCACAGTGGTCAGTCTGATATGATGCTGAAATGGCTAACGGTAGCCTGCTAGTTAGCATCGTTTTACTGTTGGTGAGTAAAGTTAACGTTGTGTTAGTGTTTAGTTATTGAACATGTTGTCTAACATGCCGGCCGGCAGTTCTGTCAAACTCTGTTGTGTGGGCGGGGCTTAGGAGACTGTTTGGGCTGCAGCAGAAAGGGGGGAGGGACTGAGAAGTTGTCGATGTTCAAATTTGTTGGCAAAGTCCTGGCTCTTCACAATCTTACCTACTGCAGCTTTAAGCTGACCAAAATGCTGTATAAATGAGCACTAAGGTGCTGTATTAACCCTCCTTTTGTAGGACAACACAAGGGATAAAACAGTGCCGCTGCCTGAACCGATACTTTTTAATAAAGTTTTTTTTTTTAAAGTCTGCGTTTAGTACCTTTTTTATTTAATAATAATGTCTAAAACTTATAACAATAACTTATTTCACCAGTAAATTGCTGTTGAATGACACAAATAACCACCAGATGGGAAAATGGTATTTTACAATAACTTTTAATGTACCACGAGGCTACCTGTTTCAAGTGAATGCACCGTCTGTGTTGTTTAATTCCGATAACGGCAGCTGCTGTCAGACTGTTACGTCTCGCTGTTTGAATCCTCTACAGTGAAATACAGTCACACTTTACACTGTTTAACTTTAGCTGTCAGCATTTTAACTAGAGATGTTCCGATACTGCCTAAAACGCTGGTATCGGTATCGGGAAGTACTGGAGTTTATGCACCGATTCGATACCACGTAATAAAGCCCTAAAGAAAATCTACGCTAAAGTAATTTATTTTTGTTCTTTTTCCGTTATAACGAACTGTCAAACTGCAAAATAAAATTCATTGTTTGTGTTTGTTCACGTTTCACAAAGAGTTTAACCTGAGCCAGACCGACAACAAAGATATAAATAATATCACATCCATACAGGGATAGTAGTATACAGTTAGTAAACATAATAAAATATATGACACACTGGTATCGGATCGGTACTCGGTATCGGTACGATACGCAAGTCCAGGTATCGGAATCGGTATCGGGAAGCAAAAAATGGTATCGGGCCATCTTTAATTTTAACCGTGTTTAATCCAGCTGCTAGCTAAAGGTAGGCTAACGTTACCTGCTGTCAGGTGTAGTGTAAAGTCAGGCACCGAAATTTTTGTTCTTATTCGGTCTGTTTACTACCGTTTACATCGGCACCGGTGCCCTATTGGCACCGCGTTTCGGTACCCAACCCAGGGCTCTCAAGTTTTGAAGAGAGTTCAGAGTGAGATTTTGGTGGCAGGGGTTTGGGTGGGGACGGAGTCTGATCTGATAAATGACATAAATGTAGACCTGTGTTCGATTGAAGAACTTCTTAGTCGACTAACACTCATTCAATTGTATCGACTAATCGATTAGTTGATTTAATCGACAGATCTGTAAATCTGAGTTTCTCTGCAAAGAGTCATGCAAAATGATGCATATATTGAATAAGATAATGCCTCCTTTGCATATTTAAACACAACATTTCAGAAAACGTGTAATACAACAAAAAATTGCCTTAATGAAAGTAATCAAAGTAGGTTTCACGGTGATATCTGTTAGGTAAAATGTCAACCCAACCCTTAATTCTTGTGTTTACCAGAGATGTACTCGTATGTTTCTTGGAAATAAGTCATTCAGCATGAAAAAAGCATCAAACATGACTAATGGACTAAAGAGATCTAAGTTGACTAAGACCAAAACCACCGATTAGTCGACTAATCCACTAAGAGGGAGCAGCCCTACATAAATTCGTACAAATAATTTTTATTTTTATTAATTCAGTATGTCTTTGTGTGTGTGTGTGTGTGTGTGCGTGTGCGCGCGCAATAATTAATACTATCAATTGTCTGGATACAATATAATGAAATAGCCTAGGCCAAAAGGTTTTCACAATGGAGCCCGGGAGGTTGTGCAGTAAAAATAAAAGGAAAGAAAAAACTAAAAATATTCCAAATTATTATGGGTACTGTTATAAAAGTATTATTGGTAGGCCTAAAATGGGTATCTTTATAATAATATAAAACTGTCAGAGTAGCCCTGCAGCCGATTCAACATGTAGCTATAATAATAATAATAATAATAATAATAATAATAATAATAATAAAAGCTACCCAGTGTTTCCTCCGCCACAGTATCAGAAATAGGGCAGACACACAACAGGGTTTCCTGTTCCTATGGACATGTAGTATATAAAGTCATAATTCCACGACTCTACAGAGCCGTGTGCTCTACTGAACTCAAGCCAACTTTCCTCCTCTCTCTCTCAACTCAACTGGAACAGTGACAGGACGTCATCACTCTCCAAGTCACGGCAACCAGATAAACAACAGGGCGAGTACACCGAGTACACTTGTCACTCAATCTCAGGCAAAGTCACAAACAGCGACGAAAGCCGCAACTTGAAATCCACACTCACTCTGCTTGTGCGTGGCAGGCACTAGCTGTGCCAGGATTTTGATTGTAGGTGGGCCTCTAGAAAACTGGACGGGCCAATTAAAATAAGCCAAATGTATTCAGGTTCCCCCTTCATTCAGACAGCCAGACACTAATAACGTTAAGACACTACTTGCCTTGCTGGTGTGACAGTGTGTTTCCAGGGAAACTCTGGTACATAAGAAATTGACAGAGTAAGAAGTCTTTTCAATATCTATCTCAATTTATGAAGCTATGCTTACCTTGAATACAGGCTTCTGAGGGACGGCTGGAGGCTCAGTCTGTCAGGACTTAAGGTATTCTCCTTGTAAAGGTGAAGGCATCTCTGGGCTGCACCTTATTGTGTAGGCCCCTCCTTACAGATAAGAGCTCCTCCTCCGCAGAACCATTGATCACCATAATTCACGCTGATTTATGGTTCTGTGGCAGCTCCACGCAGAGCTTTGTGAAGAATCAACAACAAGTCGGTCCCAATTATGAAATGGAACGAAATTCATTGGATATTTCAAACTTTTTTAACAAATAAAAACTGAAAAAGTGGGCGGCAAAATTATTCAGCCCCTTTACTTTCAGTGCAGCAAACTCTCTCCAGAAGTTCAGTGAGGATCTCTGAATGATCCAATGTTGACCTAAATGACTAATGATGATAAATAGAATCCAGCTGTGTGTAATCAAGTCTCCGTATAAATGCACCTGCTCTGTGATAGTCTCAGAGGTCCGTGTAAAGCGCGAGAGCATCATGAAGAACAAGGAACACACCAGGCAGGTCCGAGATACTGTTGTGGAGAAGTTTAAAACCCGGATTTGGATACAAAAAGATTTCCCAAGCTTTAAACATCCCAAGGAGCACTGTGCAAGCGATAATATTGAAATGGAAGGAGTATCAGACCACTACAAATCTACGAAGACCCGGCCGTCCCTCTAAACTTTCAGCTCATACAATGAGAATACTGATCAGAGATGCAGCCAAGAGGCCCACGTATCACTCTGGATGAACTGCAGAGATCTACAGCTGAGGTGGGAGACTCTGTCCATAGGACAACAATCAGTCGTATACTGCACAAATCTGGCCTTTATGGAAGAGTGGCAAGAAGAAAGCCATTTCTTAAAGATATCCATAAAAAGTGTCGTTTAAAGTTTGCCAAAAGCCACCTGGGAGACACACCAAACATGTGGAAGAAGGTGCTGTGGTCAGATGAAACCAAAATCGAACTTTTGGCAACAATGCAAAACGTTATGTTTGGCGTAAAAAGCAACACAGCTCATCACCCTGAACACACCATCCCCACTGTCAAACATGGTGGTGGCAGCATCATGGTTTGGGCCTGCTTTTCTTCAGCAGGGACAGGGAAGATGGTTAAAATTGATGGGAAGATGGATGGAGCCAAATACAGGACCATTCTGGAAGAAAACCTGATGGAGTCTGCAAAAGACCTGAGACTGGGACGGAGATTTGTCTTCCAACAAGACAATGATCCAAAACATAAAGCAAAATCTACAATGGAATGGTTCACAAATAAACAATCCAGGTGTTAGAATGGCCAAGTCAAAGTCCAGACCTGAATCAATCGAGAATCTGTGGAAAGAACTGAAAACTGCTGTTCACAAACGCTCTCCATCCAACCTCACTGAGCTCGAGCTGTTTTGCAAGGAGGAATGGGCAAAAATGTCAGTCTCTCGATGTGCAAAACTGATAGAGACATACCCCCAGCGACTTACAGCTGTAATCGCAGCAGCAAAGGTGGCGCTACAAAGTATGTACTTAAGGGGGGCTGAATAATTTTGCCGCCCAATATTTCAGTTTTTATTTGTTTTAAAAGGTTTGAAATATCCAATAAATTTCGTTCCACTTCATGATTGTGTCCCACTTGTTGTTGATTCTTCACAAAAAATTACAGTTTTATATCTTTATGTTTGAGGCCTGAAACGTGGCAAAAGGTCGAAAAGTTCAAGGGGCCGAATACTTTCGGCAAGGCACTGTATATATATATACAGTACAGGCCAAAAGTTTGGACACACCTTCTCATTCAATGTTGCTTTATTTTCATGACTATTTACATTGTAGATTCTCACTCAAGGCATCACAACTATGAATGAACACATATGGAATTATGTACTTACAAAAGTGTGAAATAACTGAAAACATGTCTTATATTTTAGATTACTCAAAGTAGCCACCCTTTGCTTTTTTTGATAACTCTGCAAACCCTTGGTGTTCTCTCAATGAGCTTCATGAGGTAGTCACCTGAAATGGTTTTACCTTCACAGGTGTGCCTTGTCAGGGTTAATTGGTGGAATTATTTCCTTATTAATAAAAAAAGCAAAGGGTGGCTACTTTGAAGAATCTAAAATATAAGACATGTTTTCAGTTATTTCACACTTTTTTGTTAAGTACATAATTCCATATGTGTTCATTCATAGTTTTGATGCCTTCAGTGAGAATCTACAATGTAAATAGTCATGAAAATAAAAAGGAAACGCATTGAATGAGAAGGTGTGTCCAAACTTTTGGCCTGTACTTCAGTTAGCTGTTTAGGTTTAATTACTAATGTTAACTAGCATGTTAGTGATCAGTAATTAGCCTGTGCCTATGTTATCTCCTATCTACATATACCTTCGCTCTCCGTCTCTGTAAGATTGGGAATGATTGAGATTTCTCTTGGTACAGCTACCAGAAGACTTCACACTTTCAGACAGGTTGCTCACGTCACATCTACGTCTTCAAGCTCAGTTGGAGGCTGCTCAGTAATGCTCAGCCAGCACCGGGAAAGAGACTTCTGATATCCTTCACTGGTCTCAGACCAGAGACACGGGCTCTGGTGGTCCAGTTTATATATACAGTGAGGAAAATAAGTATTTGAACACCCTGCTATTTTGCAAGTTCTCCTACTTGGAAATCATGGAGGGGTCTGGAATTGTCATCATAGGTGCATGTCCACTGTGAGAGACATAATCTAAAAAAAAAATCCAGAAATCACAATATATGATTTTTTAACTATTTATTTGTATGATACAGCTGCAAATAAGTATTTGAACACCTGTCTATCAGCTAGAATTCTGACCCTCAAAGACCTGTTAGTCTGCCTTTAAAACGTCCACCTCCACTCCATTTATTATCCTACATTAGATGCACCTGTTTGAGACACCTGTCCACCCCATACAATCAGTAAGAATCCAACTACTAACATGGCCAAGACCAAAGAGCTGTCCAAAGACGCTAGAGACAAAATTGTACACCTCCACAAGGCTGGAAAGGGCTACGGGGAAATTGCCAAGCAGCTTGGTGAAAAAAGGTCCACTGTTGGAGCAATCATTAGAAAATGGAAGAAGCTAAACATGACTGTCAATCTCCCTCGGACTGGGGCTCCATGCAAGATCTCACCTCGTGGGGTCTCAATGATCCTAAGAAAGGTGAGAAATCATCCCAGGACTACACGGGAGGAGCTGGTCAATGACCTGAAAAGAGCTGGCACCACCGTTTCCAAGGTTACGGTTGGTAATACACTAAGATGTCATGGTTTGAAATCATGCATGGCACGGACGGTTCCCCTGCTTAAACCAGCACATGTCCAGGCCCGTCTTAAGTTTGCCAACGACCATTTGGATGATCCAGTGGAGTCATGGGAGAAAGTCATGTGGTCAGACGAGACCAAAATAGAACTTTTTCGTCATAATTCCACAAACTGTGTTTGGAGGAAGAAGAATGATGAGTACCATCCCAAGAACACCATCCCTACTGTGAAGCATGGGGGTGGTAGCATCATGCTTTGGGGGTGTTTTTCTGCACATGGGACAGGGCGACTGCACTGTATTAAGGAGAGGATGACCGGGGCCATGTATTGCGAGATTTTGGGGAACAACCTCCTTCCCTCAGTTAGAGCATTGAAGATGGGTCGAGGCTGGGTCTTCCAACATGACAATGAGCCGAAGCACACAGCCAGGATAACCAAGGAGTGGCTCTGTAAGAAGCATATCAAGGTTCTGGCGTGGCCTAGCCAGTCTCCAGACCTAAACCCAATAGAGAATCTTTGGAGGGAGCTCAAACTCCGTGTTTCTCAGCGACAGCCCAGAAACCTGACTGATCTAGAGAAGATCTGTGTGGAGGAGTGGGCCAAAATCCCTCCTGCAGTGTGTGCAAACCTGGTGAAAAACTACAGGAAACGTTTGACTTCTTTACTTGCAAACAAAGGCTACTGTACCAAATATTAACATTGATTTTCTCAGGTGTTCAAATACTTATTTGCAGCTGTATCTTACAAATAAATAGTTAAAAAATCATATATTGTGATTTCTGGAATTTTCTTTTTAGATTATGTCTCTCACAGTGGACATGCACCTACGATGACGATTTCAGACCTCTCCGTGATTTCTAAGTGGGAGAACTTGCAAAATAGCAGGGTGTTCAAATACTTATTTTCCTCACTGTATACTGTCTACAGTTATTTCCCCTTATAGGTGCTACATTTGCCAGCGTTAGCGGACAAAAACCACCCAAAACCAGCGGACAAAAAACTGTTTTTAGTCTGGGGGGAAGGGGAGAGGGGTCACCCAACTTCTGTATTCATGAAAACAGCTACATTTCAAAGTGGCTTGTTTGGTGCATACTTTTTATTTCGATGTAGCTCTAAGTCTTGGCCCCCCATCGCTAGCAGATGGGTCTGACCCAACAAGAATCGCAACATGACAGCAACACGAGTTTGGAGTTGCTTTCTTTGAGAATGCAACCTTATCTCTGGTTGAAGATGGCACACTCTGTGATTTCACTAACGGGCATGTCATTCAATCTAATGCTGTGTTTTCTTCATACCCAGATTCTTTAAAAGTGCATTTTTCATTTGTTCTTATTTAAATCGACATGCATTCATGCCCTGTACCGGGGTTAGCTTCTGTTTCGCAACAACGTTTTTAATATTTTCCTATGTTTTTGTGTCTAAGTGACTGATGGGAGCAAAAGTCTTTGACATTGGTCCAGTATTAAGCGTAAAGAGTTTCAGAGAAACCAAAAGTAAACTTTACATCCCATGAACCTCTTGGTTCATTGTTGTCGTGCAACAGCATCACCTGTCAATCATATGACGTTTAATTATGTTGAAACAAATTCCACAGTTATTGTTCCACCCTTCTCAGACTCCGGCTGCTGCCACTCAGCGGGTTAGGTGAGTTTTCTAAGCATTTGATCTCAGTCCAATGGGGGCGAGAGAAGCTGCAAAGTAACATTCTTTTCTCCACCTGCTTTGTCTGACAGTTGGGTGTAACTTTGGGTTTAACGTTGAGATCTCCAACTATGTAGAAAGGTCCCAGAACATGTCTGCCCACATAAACTGCTTTACATTCATCTGCTGATGGGTCTGACATGCTGTTTCTGGCTCTGTGCCTGCGTCTTCTGACAGATACTCAATCAAGTGTTGGATTGTGTTTTGAGGAATGAGGAAACATTAAAAACAGTTGACTCTTCAGAACTATTCAACATGAATACTCAATGGATGTACAATCTCGAGACCTTGAACAGTATGGTGTTTGGTGTTTTTGTCCGCTGGTTTTGGGTGGTTTTGGTGTGTTTTGTCCGCTAGTTTTGGTGGTTTTTGTCCGCTGGTTTTGGGGGGTTTTGGTCCGCTGGTTTTGGGGTTTTTTGTCCGCTGGTTTTGGGTGGTTTTTGTCCGCTGGTTTTGGGTGTTTTTTGTCCACTAGCAGTTTGCTGAATCAATCACCGCCTACATATCTTTCTGTATTGACTCTGTCATACCCCAGAAAACTGTTAAACGATGTCCTAACAACAAACCCTATAACACAAAAGGCATTAAGGAATGCATCAACAGGAAGAAAACCGCTTTCAGATCTAGGAATAAAGCAGAAGTCCGAGCTGCACAACAAGACCTTAATCTGCAAATGAGAGCAGCTCGGCAGCAGTAGAAGGAGCGGGCGGAACAAGATCTGTCAGAATCCAACACAAAGACACTTTGGGACTCTATCAGAAAAATGTCCAACATGGACACTAAAAGGAAGTCCCTGTTTACCCACAATGAAATTGCAAAGGCAAACAATCGGAATAAGTTGTATATGTGTTTTAATACTAACTGTGAGAGCCATTTGGGTTTATGTTTATTATGTGTTGCTGTTAAACTTCCTGCCACTAGGGGTAGCCAGGGCACTGTCCATTGAGTTGGAACAGAGGTGATTTAATCAATGTCCAATTGGGCACAGGTGGTGGCAGGAGAAGGGAGCAAACAGTTTTTGACCGTGCAACATGGTATGAGAAGGAAAGTGGAATTAATGTGTTTGTGTTTTGATGTTTACACATACAAATGGACTCTATGTATTGGAACTGTCTAAGAGTAAAATAAATGCTTACTGGCGATGCTTGACATTGGCTCACATAGTGCATGCGTCTTAAATAGTTCAATTATCCACCCAGCAATCGTAGTGGATGTTTTTTGAGTAGCAAAGGGTCCCTACACTGACTTTGTCAGGGAATGTGCTGTAGTGTTACGCCGCCTTCACACTGGCAGTTGAAATCAGCTCCGATACGGCTTCGAAGCGACCGGAAGTCATTCATTTCCTGTTATATGGAGATTTGCAGACCGCATGTGAATGGGTCCGAACAAATGCGGTGCGGAAAAAATCGTGTCAGTTGGTAATCCGGATGCGTTGAAAAAAATTGAACTCTTGCGGAAGGCTACGGACGGTTCATATCCAACGGAAGTTAGCGTTGCTATGGTAGGCTACTGATAAACAAACCTGCTAATGCTAATTAGTTAGCTAGCAACAGACACCGAACTACTGACATTATACCGCTATATCACATTTAACTATTGACATTATACCGCTATATCACATTTCCACCAGCCCAACTAAAAGGATCTTACTCTTTAACTAAAAGGTCTATCTCTGTAGGGATCCATCCCATAATGTTGTCAGACACTTAGAATAATAATCTGAGTCTGTCAGCGGCAACAACAGAACTTTTAGTGGACGCTTACTGATGCTCAACATTTGTCCTGCAGTTTTCACGGCTGCCGCAGTCTCCATGGAAACGGGATCAAACACGGAAGTCGTCCCTGAGTCTGCTGCAGGTAAACCTCTCATATATCTCATTTCACCTGTTTATTTAACATTAACGGTCTCATTTAGAAGCTCATTATCGCGAGACGATGCGGCGAAATTAGTTTACTTTGTCTGTTATCGGACTCAGACTCACTTTCCCTCCCTTTTCTCTCCGTCACTTTCATCATAGAAAACGGCTGATAAACAACCGTTTAATTTAAACGGCTGATAAACAACCGTTTAACGGCTCGTTTACGTGACTTTTCTCTGCTTCCTGTTTAGATTAAACCCCACGTAACTGATTCAAATCATGGATATATTATATTAACGACGATAATCAGAATTTATAACACATCAATTATCGGACAGACTAGCGTCACTTAGCCAAGTTAACATCCGGTCATTCCTTCAAAATAAAAGTAATGTTGCTCAACAACAACAACAACAACAACAACAACACAACTACTGTAAAACTAAAACCAAATATTTCTGAAAATAAAAAGGAAACCAAACTAAAACTAGCAAAACTCTGAAAATTAAGTCAAACTAAAATTATTGATGTTGTCCTGGGGTCAAATTTGACCATTTCTAATTTTTTTTTTTTATAAATATCAAATATGGGAGGTCGAAAATGTCGAACAAGGCGACAAATCGTTTGGTAAAAAAAACCTGCTAAAACGTCGAAAAAGTGACAAATGATAAAAAGTTGTATGTGTGTGTGTGCGTTTGTGTGTCTGTGTGTGTGTCTCTGCCTGTCTGCCTGTCTGTGTGTGTGTGCGTGCGTGCGTGCATGCGTGTGTCTGTGTGTGTGTCTCTGTGTGTCTGTCTGTCTGTCTCTGTGTGTCTGTGTGTGCATGTGCGTGTCTGTGCGTGTCTCTGTGTGTGTGTCTCTGTGTGTGTGTGTGTGTGTGTGTCTCTGTGTGTGTGTGTGTGTGTGTGTGTGTGTGTGTGTGTGTTTCTGTGTGTGTCTCTCTGTGTGTGTGTCTCTGTGTGTGTGTGTGTGTCTCTGTGTGTCTCTGTTATGTCTCTGTGTGTGTGTGTGTGTGTGTGTGTGTGTGTCTCTGTGTGTGTGTCTCTCTCTGTGTGTGTGTGTGTGTGTGTGTGTGTGTGTGTGTGTGTGTGTGTGTGTGTGTGTGTGTGTGTGTGTGTGTGTGTGTGTGTGTGTGTGTGTGTGTGTGTGTCGATGCTTCCATCTAGTGTCTCTCTGCAGAAAGTGCTTCATGAAGAGCTGAAAGCTGTGGGGTTGACCATTTATAACTTGTTGTCCTTCCGGGACAAAATAATAAATGTACTTTCTTTTGGGTGCTTTTTTTCTGACATTGTCACTTTTTTCAAATCTTTCTTCATACAATGTCAATAAACCTAATTTAAATGGCATTATAGCTATTTGTTTGTAGTTAAAAAAAAAAGCAGAAATTATGATTTATTAAGACGAATATTTAAGATCAGAGCATTTTGAGTGGATCACAGACACGTTTATGTCAAAGTTTAGTCAGGATTTAGTTTTGAAACTGTTTCAAATGCTATAAAATTCCCAAATTCAATGAAAGTCATCATTCATTTTAGCTGCGAAGAGCATTCTCGTGGTTCTCTACAACGTAAACACATACATCCATGTTATTTGTGGGTAATTTCTTTGAAAAAAAAACTCATATCTGATTAAAAAAATTTTTTTTTTTACTTTTTATTTATTTTTTTACGTTTTTGAAGCTTTTTGCAACCTTTTCGACATCTGTGTCGATTTCTTTCTCTTTTTTGTCGCTTAAAAAAATTTTCTGCACCTTCTTTTTCTTAAATGTTTATTTTCCAACGTTTTTTTTTTGTCACTTTTTCGGCTTTTAAGTTTCTTTTTTTTATCGTTTATGTCGGAGAGACTGAGGGGAAATGACACAAAGTTGAAGCTCCGCCCCTGAACTTAAAGGAATATTTCACCACTGGAAAGCTGAATATATCTTTAAATTGAGTCACTTATGTAGTAGAAATGTGAAAAAAAAGAAAAATTTAAATTGGGCCCTTCTTGGCCGAGAGAAAAGCCAGAAAATGTGTTTTTGGCTTATATGGATGAAAGACACCAAATCCCAGAATGCACTTGCTTCGCTGCTTTATGAGTCAACTCCCAAGCCACGCCTACCGCTTGACAGACAGACAGACAGACAGACGACAGACAGAGGCATTCAACTCAAGCGTGTTTTATTGTCATTTCAACCATATACACAAAACAACATTTCATCGTGACTCAAGTGGTGTTACACATTTAAATTATATAAAATATATTTATTTAATGCTAAATCGGTGAGGTGTCCCTTTTAAACTACTGAAACTGAACTACCCTCACCTGTCCTCTGTCGCCAGGGGAGCTGACGGGATGCCCAGGTTTCAGGAGCTGGAGTCAGGCCAGGCCCCGCCCCCTGGCGCCGGCGGCCTGGTTGCTAAGCGATACAGCATCCTGCGGAGTCTGGGCCGGGGCAGTTTTGGGTCCGTTTACCTGGTTCGGGACAACAGAGCTTCAGACGGAGAGCAGCTGTGAGTACGACACGTTTTCATCTCGTATTTTTAGTCACGACGCTGGCGTCTGGGGGCGAGCGTTGGATGTTTGTCGGCTGGTTTTGGTGGTTTTTGTCCGCTGGTTTTGGTGGTTTTTGTCCGCTGGTTTTCGGTGGTTTTGGTGATTTTTGTCCGCTGGTTTGGGTGGTTTTTGTCCGGTGGTTTTGGTGGTTTTTGTCCGGTGGTTTTGGTGGTTTTTGTCCGGTGGTTTCGGTGGTTTTTATCCGCTGGTTTTGGTGGTTTTGGTGGTTTTTGTCGGGGGGTTTTGGTGGTTTTTGTCGGGTGGTTTTGGTGGTTTTTGTCCGCTGGTTTTGGTGGTTTTTGTCCGCTGGTTTGGGTGGTTTTGTCGGGGGGTTTTGGTGGTTTTTGTCGGGTGGTTTTGGTGGTTTTGTTCGCTGGTTTTGGTGGTTTTTGTCCGCTGGTTTTGGTGGTTTTTGTCCGCTGGTTTTGGTGTTTTTTGTCCGCTGGTTTTGGTGGTTTTTGTCCGCTGGTTTTGGGTGGTTTTGGTGTTTTTTGTCGGGTGGTTTTGGTGTTTTTGTCCGCTGGTTTGGGTGGTTTTGGTGTTTTTGTCGGGGGGTTTTGGTGGTTTTTGTCGGGTGGTTTTGGTGGTTTTTGTTCGCTGGTTTTGGTGGTTTTTGTCCGCTGGTTTTGGTGGTTTTTGTCCGGTGGTTTCCGTGGTTTTTATCCGCTGGTTTTGGTGGTTTTTGTCCGCTGGTTTTGGTGGTTTTTGTCCGCTGGTTTTGGTGGTTTTTGTCCGCTGGTTTTGGGTGGTTTTTGTCCGCTGGTTTTGGTGGTTTTTGTCCGCTGGTTTGGGTGGTTTTGGTGGGTTTTGTCGGGGGGTTTTGGTGGTTTTTGTCGGGTGGTTTTGGTGGTTTTTGTTCGCTGGTTTTGGTGGTTTTTGTCCGCTGGTTTTGGTGGTTTTTGTCCGCTGGTTTTGGTGGTTTTTGTCCGCTGGTTTTGGTGGTTTTTGTCCGCTGGTTTTGGGTGGTTTTGGTGTTTTTTGTCGGGTGGTTTTGGTGTTTTTTGTCGGGTGTTTTTTGTCGGGTGTTTTTTGTCGGGTGGTTTTGGTGGTTTTTGTCAGGTGGTTTTGGTGGTTTTTGTCGGGTGGTTTTGGTGGTTTTTGTCCGCTGGTTTTGGGTGGTTTTGGTGGTTTTTGTCCGCTGGTTTTGGTGGTTTTTTTCGGGTGGTTTTGGTGGTTTTTTTCGGGTGGTTTTGGTGGTTTTTGTTCGCTGGTTTTGGTGGTTTTTGTCCGCTGGTTTTGGTGGTTTTTGTCCGGTGGTTTCCGTGGTTTTTATCCGCTGGTTTTGGTGGTTTTTGTCCGCTGGTTTTGGTGGTTTTTGTCCGCTGGTTTTGGTGGTTTTTGTCCGCTGGTTTTGGGTGGTTTTTGTCCGCTGGTTTTGGTGGTTTTGTCCGCTGGTTTGGGGTGGTTTTGGTTGGTTTTGTCGGGGGTTTTGGTGGTTTTGTCGGTTGGTTTTGGTGGTTTTGTTCGCTGGTTTTGGTGGTTTTTGTCCGCTGGTTTTGGTGGTTTTGTCCGCTTGTTTTGGTGGTTTTGTCCGCTGGTTTTGGTGGTTTTGTCCGCTGGTTTTTGGGTGGTTTTGGTGTTTTTGTCGAGTTGGTTTTGGTGTTTTTTGTCGGGTGTTTTTTGTCGGGTGTTTTTTGTCGGGTGGTTTTGGTGGTTTTTGTCAGGTGGTTTTGGTGGTTTTTGTCGGGTGGTTTTGGTGGTTTTTGTCCGCTGGTTTTGGGTGGTTTTGGTGGTTTTGTCCGCTGGTTTTGGTGGTTTTTCGGGTGGTTTTGGTGGTTTTTTTCGGGTGGTTTTGGTGGTTTTTGTCGGGTGGTTTTGGTGGTTTTTGTTCGCTGGTTTTGGTGGTTTTTGTCCGCTGGTTTTGGTGTTTTTGTCCGCTGGTTTTGGGTGGTTTTGGTGGTTTTTGTTCGCTGGTTTTGGGTGGTTTTGGTGTTTTTTGTCTGGTGGTTTTGGGTGGTTTTTATCCGCTGGTTTTGGTGGTTTTTGTCCCCTGGTTTTGGTGGTTTTTGTCCGCTGGTTTTGGGTGGTTTTGGTGGTTTTTGTCGGGTGGTTTTGGTGGTTTTTGTCGGGTGGTTTTGGTGGTTTTGTCCGCTGGTTTTGGGTGGTTTTGGTGGTTTTTGTCGGGTGGTTTTGGTGGTTTTTGTTCGCTGGTTTTGGTGTTTTTTGTTTGCTGGTTTTGGGTGGTTTTGGTGGTTTTTGTCCGGTGGTTTTGGTGGTTTTTATCCGCTGGTTTTGGTGGATTTTGTCCGCTGGTTTTGGATGGTTTTGGTGGTTTTTGTTCGCTGGTTTTGGTGGTTTTTGTTCGCTGGTTTTGGGTGGTTTTGGTGGTTTTTGTCTGGTGGTTTTGGGTGGTTTTTATCCGCTGGTTTTGGTGGTTTTTGTCCGCTGGTTTTGGTGGTTTTTGTCCGCTGGTTTTGGTGGTTTTTGTCCGCTGGTTTTGGGTGATTTTGGTGGTTTTTGTCGGGTGGCTTTGGTGGTTTTTGTCGGGTGGTTTTGGTGGTTTTTGTCGGGTGGTTTTGGTGGTTTTTGTCCGCTGGTTTTGGGTGGTTTTGGTGGTTTTTGTTCGCTGGTTTTGGTGGTTTTTGTCCGCTGGTTTTGGTGGTTTTTGTCCGGTGGTTTTTGGTGGTTTTTGTCCGGTGGTTTTTGGTGGTTTTGGTGGTTTTTGTCCGCTGGTTTTGGTGGTTTTTGTCCGCTGGTTTTTGGTGGTTTTTGTCCGCTGGTTTTGGTGGTTTTTGTCGGGTGGTTTTGGTGGTTTTTGTCGGGTGGTTTTGGTGGTTTTTGTTCGCTGGTTTTGGGTGGTTT
>NC_053118.1:38070114-38075114 GCF_010015445.1 Perca fluviatilis
GGATGTAGCAGGACGTAGCAGGGCACTGCACAGTGTAGCAGGGTGTAGCAGGGTGTAGCAGGATGTAGCAGGGCATAGCAGGATGTAGCAGGGCATAGCAGGATGTAGCAGGATGTAGCAGGGCATAGCAGGATGTAGCAGGACGTAGCAGGATGTAGCAGGATGTAGCATGCGTAGCAGGTTGTAGCAGGACGTAGCAGAATGTAGCAGGGCGTAGCAGGGCACTGCACAGCGTAGCAGGATGTAGCAGGACGTAGCAGGACGTAGCAGGATGTAGCAGGATGTAGCAGGGCATAGCAGGACGTAGCAGGACGTAGCAGGATGTAGCAGGATGTAGCAGGGCGTAGCAGGTTGTAGCAGGACGTAGCAGAATGTAGCAGGGCGTAGCAGGGCACTGCACAGCGTAGCAGGATGTAGCAGGACGTAGCAGGACGTAGCAGGATGTAGCAGGATGTAGCAGGGCATAGCAGGACGTAGCAGGACGTAGCAGGATGTAGCAGGATGTAGCAGGGCGTACCAGGATGTAGCAGGACGTAGCAGGGTGTAGCAGGGCACTGCACAGCGTAGCAGGACGTAGCAGGGCGTAGCTGCTAGTTCTTTTGTAGATTAGCTCCGAAACGAGGTGGCTAACCGCTAGCATGCTACCTAAAACACACACGAGTTCACCATAATCTCCAAAAGAACTACTTCCATGTCCCTGTTCTGCAGGTATTCCTCGTTTAGAAGAAGTCTCCCGGCTAATCCTGCCTTGTACTGACTGAAGTTGGAGAAACAACTAGCTAGCTCATGTAGTCCTTACCTAGCTACTGAGAATTTAGTCTTACCTAGCTACTGAGCATGTAGTCTTACCTAGCTACTGAGCATGTAGTCCTTACCTAGCTACTGAGCATGTAGTCTTACCTAGCTACTGAGCATGTAGTCTTACCTAGCTACTGAGCATGTAGTCTTACCTAGCTACTGAGCATGTAGTCTTACCTAGCTACTGAGCATGTAGTCTTACCTAGCTACTGAGCATGTAGTCCTTACCTAGCTACTGAGCATGTAGTCTTACCTAGCTACTGAGCATGTAGTCTTACCTAGCTACTGAGCATGTAGTCTTACCTAGCTACTGAGCATGTAGTCCTTACCTAGCTACTGAGCATGTAGTCTTACCTAGCTACTGAACATGTAGTCTTACGTAGCTACTGAGCATGTAGTCCTTACCTAGCCACTGAGCGTGTAGTCTTACCTAGCTACTGAGCGTGTAGTCTTACCTAGCTACTGAGCATGTAGTCCTTACCTAGCTACTGAGCATGTAGTCCTTACCTAGCTACTGAGCATGTAGTCTTACCTATCTACTGAGCATGTAGTCCTTACCTAGCTACTGAGCATGTAGTCCTTACCTAGCTACTGAGCATGTAGTCCTTACCTAGCTACTGAGCATGTAGTCCTTACCTTGCTACTGAGCATGTAGTCCTTACCTAGCTACTGAGCATGTAGTCCTTACCTAGCTACTGAGCATGTAGTCCTTACCTAGCTACTGAGCATGTAGTCTTACCTAGCTACTGAGCATGTAGTCCTTACCTAGCTACTGAGCATGTAGTCTTACCTAGCTACTGAGCATGTAGTCTTACCTAGCTACTGAGCATGTAGTCCTTACCTAGCTACTGAGCATGTAGTCCTTACCTAGCTACTGAGCATGTGTGACTGACAACAAAGATGTTACAGCAGTGAGATGTCTCACTCTGTAGCTAAAACAGAGACCTGAACACAGGGTGAAAAGAGGAGCTGCAGCAATGTGCAGTACAACAAAAATATGGTGTTTTTTGAAAATTAAACCAGGTAAACCTATTCTGGTACAACCTCAAATTACCTGAAAATGAGCAGAATATGGGCGCTTAACTTAAAGGATCCGAATGCTTCTTTCCCCTCTGATTGTTTGAAGGTTGTAAACGAGTCGTAGTTCAGCAGGAAGCCAGCCAGAGTTTGACTCTAGTGCTCTGAAGCTGTGGGAGTTGAAAGCAGCGCTGTGCTAATAAACCAGATCCTCCATTTCACCTTGCTGACCTGCTCGCCAATTTAGAGAAGCAGAGAAGACACGGAGCAGCTGATGAAGTCCCTCAGGAGCAGCTGGAGAGGACAGAGGTTTCACAGCTCCACTGTTTCTCCTTTTAGCATGGCGCTGAAACACCAGCAGCTGTTCAGTCTGGATGGGAGGAGGACCCACACACACACAGTCAATCATTCAGTCAGACTGTGGTCGCGACACTACAGCTGCTGCAGTCTTCTCCTGAACAGAGGTGGCGCTAATGAGCAAAGGCTACCGACGCTGCTCTTTCTACGGACTAGAAGAAGAAGAAGAAGAAAAAGGTAAACAACTGCAGCAGCATTGGCGTCAACGCTTCGATCTGATTGGATGAGCTACTTGGTGGGATCGAGCCTTTCATTCACCGTAAAAGAGCTCATCTTAACCCGGTGAGTCCTGCTGTATATAACGGCTTTTATACGCTAGACGCATCCAAGGTGGCGCGTGACATCGTGACGCCAGGTAGCGTTGACGAACTGAGCGAAGAGCCGGTTAATTAACCCGACTCGTGTCACTGAACCGGGAGACTCGAGCGCCATACGTCAATGAACCGACTCATGAGTGCAGATTTGAGTTGCGCATGCTCAGATTTAAACTGTTTACGGCATAACGTGTCTTACTGAAATTTGTGAAATCCTTAAAATAATAAACTTTTCTCTTTACATACAATAACAGAAGATGGAAATCATTTCGAAAACGTTTTAGCTATCTATGATTATTTGGTTGCTAACGTTAGCTCAAAACGGCATTCAAGTGACAGCCTTTGTTGTGTCTGATTGCTAACTTGTAGCTAGCAGTCATTTCAAAAACGTTTTAGCTCTCTATGATTGTTAGATTGCTAACGTTAGCTCAAAACGCCATTCAAGTGACAGCCGTTGTTGTGTTTGTTTGCTAACTTGTAGCTAGCAGTCATTTCAAAAATGTTTTAGCTATCTATGATTGTTTGATTGCTAACGTTAGCTAAAAACGCCATTAGCATCTAGTAGGCTAATTGATTGCTAACGTTAGCTCAAACCGCCGTTAGCATCTAGTAGGCTACTTGATTGCAAACGTTAGCTCAAACCGCCGTTAGCATCTTGTAGGTTACTTGTCGCAAAGTGACGCATGCGCAACTCACATCTGCACTCTTCTCACTTTGGGTAGTGACAACTTCATTCGTGCCGTTGTGTGTAGCTGGTCTTCTTCTGCTACTGTGTGTGTAGTAATCTAGCTCATTAGCGCCTCCACTGGAGTGGTGGTGGTAGAATCAATCAGGAAATGAGCTACCTGGACCGCGCGCCAGGCTACTGATCTGGAAAAACTTGTCCATGCTTTTATCTTCAGTAGACTTTACTACTGTAACGGTGTCTTTACAGGTCTCCCCAAAAAATCACTCAGACAGCTGCAGCTGACTCAGAACGATTCAGGACTCGAGCAGCAGCTCGAGTCCTCACTAAGACCAAGAAAGTGGATCACATCACTCCAGTTCTGAAGTCTCTACACTGGCTTCCAGTGCCTCAAAGAATTGATTTCAAAATACTTTTGCTGGTTTATAAATCACTAAACGGATTAGGGCCAAAATACATTTCTGATCTGCTACTACATGCTTTAATTCTCATGGTTGGTCTAACACCCAGACCTCTCAGGTGGTCTGGGACAGGTCTGCTACATTATGACCCACCCAGACCTCTCAGGTGGTCTGGGACAGGTCTGCTACACTATGACCCACCCAGACCTCTCAGGTGGTCTGGGACAGGTCTGCTACACTATGATCCACACAGACCTCTCAGGTGGTCTGGGACAGGTCTACTACACTATGACCCACCCAGACCTCTCAGGTGGTCTGGGACAGGTCTACTTGTTGTCCCCAGAGTAAGAACTAAACAGGGGGAAGCAGCGTTCAGTTTCTATGCTCCACATATCTGGAACAAACTCCCAGAAACCTGCAGGTCCTCTGCAACTCTCAGTTCTTTTAAATTTAAGCTAAAGACCTATCTTTTTGATGTTGCTTTTCTTTAAATAATCTATTAACTTTAATTTCTTATACTGCACTGTAACTTTTATTCTTGTCTTTTAATGTTTTTAATTTGTTTATTCATGTTTTTAAATTGTTTTAAATTGTTTTTAACTGCTCTTTCATGTTTTATGTAAAGCACTTTGAATTGCCCTGTTGCTGAAATGTGCTATATAAATAAAGCTGCCTTGCCTTGCCTTGCCTTGAACGAGACCGAATGTAACCGTGCAACCGGGCCGGCCCTGCTCGAGTCTAATGTAATCCAACGGTGTCTTGGTTCTCGGCAAGTTTAAGATATTAACCAAGCCTTGTTTCTGGTGCATCTTAGAGGATTGTGTTCATGGCAATTCACACATTATCGATGGGGGAAGTACAGTACATCACATACAAACACACACACGTCATGTTATCTTGGTAGTTATGTTAAAGCGCCCATATTCTGCTCATTTTCAGGTTCATAACTGTATTTTAAGGTTGTACCAGAATAGGTTTACATGGTTTAATTTTCAAAAAACACCATATTGTGGTTGTACTGCACAGCTCTCTCTCACTGCTGCAGATCCTCTTTTCACCTGGTTTCTGTTTTAGCTACAGAGTGAGACCTCTTTTCATCTTCTTCTTCTGTACTATCTTTGATTGCACTCGCACATGCTCAGTAGTTCAGATGTAGATCATGTCAGCTAGCTAGCTCTAGAGACAGTAAAAGAAAGCCTGTTTCTCCAACTTCAGTCAGTTACAAGGCAGGATTAGCTGGGAGACTTCTTCTAAATGAGGGCGCACATGTAAGTAGTTCTTTTGTAGATTATGGTGAACTTGTGTGTGTTGTAGCAGTGCTTTGCTATTGAGAACGACATAGCATGCTAGCGTTAGCATTAGCGTTAGCATTAGCGTTAGCATGCTAATGCTAACGGTTAGCATGCTAACGAGCTAACGGTTGTGGTT
>NC_053118.1:38082614-38085114 GCF_010015445.1 Perca fluviatilis
TGCAAAATACCTCCATATATATCCTGCAAAATACCTCATATACCATCAAAATACCTCCCTAATATCCTGCAAAATACCTCATATATATACTGCAAAATACCTCATATATACTGCAAAATACCTCCATATATCCTGCAAAATACCTCATATATATGCTGCAAAATACCTCATATATAACCTGCAAAATACCTCCTATGTATCCTGCAAAATACCTCCTATATATGCTACCTGCAAATTACCTCATATATATCCTGCAAAATACCTCATATATATCCTGCAAAATACCTCATATATATGCTGCAAAATACCTCATATATAACCTGCAAAATACCTCCTATGTATCCTGCAAAATACCTCATATATATCCTGCAAAATACCTCATATATATCCTGCAAAATACCTCATATATATCCTGCAAAATACCTCATATATATCCTGCAAAATACCTCATATATATCCTGCAAAATACCTCATATATATCCTGCAAAATACCTCATATATAACCTGCAAAATACCTCATATATATCCTGCAAAATACCTCATCTATAACCTGCAAAATACCTCAGATATGCTGGCTCTATACACGCTAAAAGTCCTGATTATTTACATGGAGTCTGGTGGAGATATGCTGGCTCTATACACGCTAAAAGTCCTGATTATTTACATGGAGTCTGGTGGAGATATGCTGGTTCTATACACACTAAAAGTCCTGATTATTTACATGGAGTCTGGTGGAGATATGCTGGTTCTATACACACTAAAAGTCCTGATTATTTACATGGAGTCTGGTGGAGATATGCTGGCTCTATACACGCTAAAAGTCCTGATTATTTACATGGAGTCTGGTGGAGATATACTGGCTCTATACACGCTAAAAGTCCTGATTATTTACATGGAGTCTGGTGGAGATATGCTGGCTCTATACAGCTTAAAAGTCCTGATTATTTACATGGAGTCTGGTGGAGATATACTGGCTCTATACACGCTAAAAGTCCTGATTATTTACATGGAGTCTGGTGGAGATATGCTGGCTCTATACACACTAAAAGTCCTGATTATTATCGTACGGTCTGGTGGAGATATACTGGCTCTATACACGCTAAAAGTCCTGATTATTTACATGGAGTCTGGTGGAGATATACTGGCTCTATACACACTAAAAGTCCTGATTATTTACATGGAGTCTGGTGGAGATATACTGGCTCTATACACGCTAAAAGTCCTGATTATTTACATGGAGTCTGGTGGAGATATGCTGGCTCTATACACGCTAAAAGTCCTGATTATTTACATGGAGTCTGGTGGAGATATGCTGGCTCTATACACGCTAAAAGTCCTGATTATTTACATGGAGTCTGGTGGAGATATGCTGGCTCTATACACACTAAAAGTCCTGATTATTTACATGGAGTCTGGTGGAGTTTGGTGATGGTGATTTCAGGGCTGTTTCACGTTAAACTAAAAGGATCTTACTCTTTAACTGCTGTCTGTTGTTCCTCGTCTGCTTCCAGGTGATTTCGGAGTTTCCTGCCTGCTGATGGGATCATGTGACCTGGCCACCACCTTCACAGGGACGCCGTACTACATGAGCCCCGAGGTGCTGAACCACCAGGGATACGACTCCAAGTCTGACATCTGGTAAACTCCACAGAACGTCTAACGTTATTGTCAACAAATCTGAAGTTAAAAAGGTCAAAGGTGACGCCAAATCCCCAAAAACACCACGAAAACACCACGATCTTCTATTCAAACAGCAGATAAAACACAGACAGACAGACAGACAGACAGACAGACAGACAGACAGACAGACAGACAGACAGACAGACAGACAGACAGACAGACAGACAGACAGACAGAGGCTACATTTAAATCGTTGCGTTTCGTTTTAAAAATTTATATGTTATGTTTCCCTCTCTCATTCCCCCTGCTCTGGTGTTTCCCCCTCTAAGATACACTCACACACACACACACACACACACACACAAATACTCAGAGACACACACACACACACACATACTCAGAGACACACACACAAATACTCAGAGACACACACACACACACACACACATACTCAGAGACACACACACACATATTCAGAGACACACACACACACACACACACACACACACACACACACACACACACACACATACTCAGAGACACACACACACACACACACACAAAGAAACAGGGACACACACACACAAACACACAGACACACAGACTCACACACGCAGACACACAGACACACAGACACGCACACACACACACAGGGAAACAAACAGACATAAAGAGAGACACGCAGGACAACTCATGCACACACACACAACACACACACACACACACACACACACACACACACACACACACACACACACACACACACACACGGGAACATAGAGCACACACACATACACACACACACGGGAAACAGAAACACACACACACACACAGAGAACAGAGACACACACACACACACACACACACATACTCAGACACA
>NC_053118.1:38095114-38122614 GCF_010015445.1 Perca fluviatilis
ACGTTGAAAAAAAAGCGAAAGTCAACAAAGTGACAAAACTTTTGGAAAAAAGAATCAAAAACATCAAATATACCCGACAGTGTAAACGAAAAAGAGCCAAAAATGTATAAAATGTAACAAAAACCTTGAAAAAAGCATCCAAACCTGCATGAACACACGAAAATAATGCCGAAGAAAGTCAACAAAGTGACAAAACTTTTGGAAAAGGCAAGAAAAAATTTCGGTTTTTGCCCCTATTCCTAAAAAAGACAATATTCCTCTAGGCTGTTTTACTCGGCTAATGAAAGAGAATATTCCTGTGTACATGTAGTCGGGCAAAATGATTTTTCCAGCATGTTCCAGCGGTGAAGGACTTGTTGCAGCGTCTGATCTATCTATCTATCTATCTATCTATCTATCTATCTATCTATCTATCTATCTATCTAAAAAAACTACAAAACAAAAAATTCACCCCACATTTTTTTATACTTTTTTTTTTTTTTTTTTTTTTTTTTTTTTTTTTAATTTATCAAATCACAAAAAAAAAAAAAAAAAAAAAAATAAATAAAAAAAAAAAAAAAAAAAAAAAAAAAAAAAAAAAAAAAAAAAAAAAATTTTTTTTTTTTTTATTTAAAAAAATTTCTTTTTTTTTTTTTTTTAAATATAAAATTTTTTTCTGTTTCTATCTAATTGCGTTTCCCCGTCATAGTTTTTATTTTTCTGTTTTTTTTTCTTAATTGTTGGTAATTTTAAAAAAAAATAAAAAATATAAAAAAAAATAAAAAAAAAAAAAAAAAAAAAAAAAAAAAAAAAAAAAAAAAAAAAAAAAAAAAAAAAAAAAAAAAAAAAAAAAAAAAAAAAAAAAAAAAAAAAATATATAAAATCTTACCCTTAGCACCCAAACCAAAACTATACATCTAAAACCCCCAATAAACCTAAAAAAACAACACCCCCACCCACACATATATAAAAAAACAAATTAAAAAAAAACAATTTCAAATTTTTTCTTCTTCCCTTTCCTCCACCCCCCCCCCCCCCCCCTCCTCCCCCCCCCCCTCCCTACCCCCCCACCCACCTAATTTCCCACCCTCTTCTTTTTTTTCCCACATTTATTTTACAACACAAAAAAAAACTAAAAACAACCCACTTCCTTTCCCGGTCAGGCTCCGGTCTGCAGCCAGGCTGGCAGCTCTGTGACTGACATGCCGTATCTCTCTATAGGACATGTGTTTGATTGATAGAGAGAGAGAGGGCATGCTGATCTGTTGTTGTGTCTCTGTGTGGACCAGGATGCTGCAGAAAGATCCAGCATCCAGACCGTCGGCTGCAGAACTTCTCAAGACCCCCTTCATGGAGGACAACATGAAGGTTGGACCCTTTTAAACAACATGTGTCAAACTCAAGGCCCGTGGGGCCAAATCTGGCCCCTTGCAGCTTTAGATCTGGCCCAGTATATATATCTGTTTTGGGTTCACGATACATTTGAGCTCGCCTAGTTGTGCACCAAACCAAAAACACAGGAAAGTGTTTTTTTTAAACTGCAATTACCTGACATTCAAAGCAGAATTTGGGCAGATTTGCCGACTCTGAGACTCATAAATTCCCCCCAGAAGAAGAAGCAGAGAGAGAGAGTTTAAATATTCAGGCTGAGAAACAGGTTTTTGTTAAAAAATCTAATCTTTATTTTGCTTGATTTGCTAAATTCTACGATGGCTATGCAACTCTTTTGATGACTTTCGGAGGGCTTTATGTCGACAAAAATGTGACAAAAAAAACATATAAATATGTCAGAAAAAGCAACAGATTTACAAAAAGGTGACAAAGGTCTGAGAAAGCCGCAAAAAAGTCGGAACAAAATCAACAATAAATGTTTAAAAAGCTGCCAAAATGTTAAGAAAAGTTAGCCTGGACCAGCCAGACCCACAT
This sequence comes from Perca fluviatilis, assembly GCF_010015445.1. Taxonomy (NCBI): domain Eukaryota; kingdom Metazoa; phylum Chordata; class Actinopteri; order Perciformes; family Percidae; genus Perca; species Perca fluviatilis. The sequence goes on from NC_053118.1 coordinate 38,097,020, forward strand.
CCAGATGTTGGGTCTGGGGGAACTCACCATTGGCTGGGCTCAAAGTCTTCAAATTCCCCTCTGCACGCAATAGGATAGCGCTACAACCAATCAGAGCGACGAACAAGGTAGCGAAGCTAGGTGATAGGTTAAACTGTTGCCGTATCCGGTCGGCAAAACTCCGAACACATCTTCCCATTTTTTAAGAATGACTTTGGTGTCGTTCTTTGTTCTTTTCTCAAAGAAAAGCTGAACTCCAAGTCTTCCAGAAGACCGCTGTTCACCAGCAGCAGCAGCAGCCATAAGCCCCGCCCACAGACTCTATACACGATGTGATTGGCCTGACCAAAATTTGCATTTTTCCAGCTCGCAAGCCAACGGAGAGTGCCTAGACTGACTCTGGCTGCAAAATAAATTTGGGCCACTAGGTTGCGTCTAGAAACAAAAGCATGGTGGCATGCTCTCTTTCCAGTGTGGCCCTCTGGGAAAATGAGTTTGACACCCTTTGCTTTAAACACTTTAAAGTTGAACTTTCACATATCTGTACTTTGTTATTTATATTTCTGGAAACTTTTTCACTTTTTGCTCCGGTACATCTTCGTTACTCGCTACTTGCGGGACTTGTTTTTCGTCCGTTGGGGTGAGAGCTTCTTTGAGTGTGTCTCTTTGTTGTTGTCAGACTTTGAGTTTAAGACTACGAAGGTGTGGAAGCCCTGAATGTGATGCTCTACTTTTAAGGAAGTAAAGTTAAGTAAAGACTCCAGCAAGAACCCTCGGCGTTTGATTCTCTCAGCTGATTGGTCGTTAGTCGTTTTGGTGTGAAGGCGGCTTCAGGACTCCTGGTGGCGCTGAAACCATTCTCTGTTTAGTATAGCAGCGTGTGTGTTTACTGCAGACATTGCTCACAGGCTGATCAATTACACACACACACACACACACACACACACACACACACACACACACACACACACACACACACACATGCAAACACACATGCAAACACACACACACATACATACATACACACATGCACGCAAATACACACACACATACATACACACATGCACACAAACACACACACACACACATACATACATACATACACACACACAGATACACACACACACACACATACATACACACATGCACGCAAATACACACACACACATACATACACACATGCACACAAACACACACACACACATACATACACACATGCACGCAAACACACACACATGCACGCAAAACACACACACACACACACATACATACATACATCACACACACAGATACACCACACACACATACATACACACATACGAAATACAACACACACATACATACACACATGCACAATACACACACACACATACATACACACATGCACGCAAATACACACACACACACGCAAATACACACACACACATACATACATACATACATACATACACACACACACACACACACACACACACACACACACACACACACACACACACACACACACACACACACACACACACAGACACACACGCAAACACACACACAAATGCACACACACAAACACGCACGTGCATGCACACACGCACGTAAACACATGCATGCGAAAAACACACGCACAAACACACACGTGCGCAAACACGCACACACACAAACACACACGAACACACACACACACAAACAAACACACACAAACACGCACGCACACACACAGAAAAACAATATTGCACACACGCGCGTGCGCAAACACACACGTTCAAACACACATGCATGTGAAAAACACACACGCACGTACACACACGCATGCGCACACACACACGAGCAGTAACACCACATTTGTATCATACCAGCACTGTGACAAACTGTGCTGTTGATGTTTGGGAATGTGGAGCCAGAACACTGGTTTGTAATCAATTCTTACTAAAAAAATGAAAACACATACACACACACACACACACACACACACACACACACACACACACACACACACACACACACACACACACACACACACACACTCACTCACTCAGTCACTCTCATGTGTGTGTGTGTGTGTGTGTGTGCCAGCAGGATATTACTGCCGTACAGTCTGTCAGAGATCGCAGCTGCAGGCTGGAAACTCTCCGTGTGTGTGTGTGTGTGTGTGTGTGTGTGTGTGTGTGTGTGTGTGTGTGTGTGTGTGTGTGTGTGTGTGTGTGTGTGTGTGTGTGTGTGAACACTTGGAGCACCTGGAGAGAGATAACACATTTTCCCCACTCGGTTGCCATGGTTTCCACTGAAATACCATTATGCTGATGGGATTCATTACTGCAGCGTGGCACTCTGGGATATCGGAGCAGAGAGACAGTTCAGCTCGGGGGGGGGGAAGAGGTCTAGAAACCAGAGTCCACTGACACCCTCAGTTCATTTACAGGAATATTTCGGGGGAATAATGGCGCCGGGACGATGTGCTGTCGTCCCGATCCCATTCTTTGGCGATACATGGGCAGCTGATTGGATCAGTGTTCAAATCAAAAATCTAATCGATAACAAAATAACCTCCAATCAACTCTCTTGTAACGTTTGAGCCGCATGTACAGTACAGGCCAAAAGTTTGGACACACCTTCTCATTCAATGCGTTTCCTTTTTATTTTCATGACTATTTACATTGTAGATTCTCACTGAAGGCATCAAAACTATGAATGAACACATATGGAATTATAGTTTTAAACAAGTGTGAAGTAAACTGAAAACATATACATTTTAGATTCCTCAGAGCCACCCTTTGCTTTTTTATTAATAAGGGAAATAATTCCACTAATGAACCCTGACAAAGCACACCTGTGAAGGTAAAACCATTTCAGGTGACTACCTCATGAAGCTCATTGAGAGAACACCAAGGGTTTGCAGAGTTATCAAAAAAAGCAAAGGGTGGCTACTTTGAGGAATCTAAAATATAAGACATGTTTTCAGTTATTTCACACTTTTTTGTGTGGAAAAAATGAGGGAAAAAAGCTCCCAAAATGTTAAAAAAATAAAGTGACATGCGGTGACAAAAGCACATCAATAAACTCTCTCCATGTCTGGCCCCTCGGTGGGATTCTCTCTTTCCAGTGTGGCCTTCTGGGAAACTGAGTTTGACAGCCTTTGAGTTAAAAGGACATTTTCTTTGGTTGACTTTTTCTCGAAGGTTTTTTTGACTTCTTTCCAAAGTTTTATTAGGTTTTTTTTGTTGCCTTTTTTGCATGCAACATTTTGCATCACTTACAATTTATTGAACAATAGAAAACGTTACACTTCATAAGATAATGTATTCATAACTAGGGTTGGGTATCGCTAGCCTGGTGAGACCGTCCTGGTCTTGTGAGACCTTCTTGATCTGGTGAGACCTTCTTGATCTGGTGAGACCTTCTTGATCTGGTGAGACCTTCTTGATCTCGTGAGACCTTCTTGATCTTCTTGATCTGGTGAGACCTTCTTGATCTGGTGAGACCTTCTTGATCTCGTGAGACCTTCTTGATCTTCTTGATCTGGTGAGACCTTCTTGATCTTCTTGATCTGGTGAGACCTCTTCTGATCTGGTGAGACCGTCCTGATCTGGTGAGACCGTCCTGATCTGGTGAGACCTTCCTGATCTGGTGAGACCTTCCTGATCTGGTGAGACCTCTTCCGATCTGGTGAGACCTTCCTGATCTGGTGAGACCTCTTCTGATCTGGTGAGACCTTCCTGATCTGGTGAGACCTTCCTGATCTGGTGAGACCTTCCTGATCTGGTGAGACCTACCTGATCTGGTGAGACCTTTCTGATCTGGTGAGACCTTCCTGATCTCGTGAGACCTTCCAGGTCTCGTGAGACCGCGCTGATCTCGCAAGCTCCAGTTTTCCTCTCCCAGATCAGTCTGGCATCTTGAGATAGAGAAAATTTGGAGCCGTTCGCCAAAACGACCGACCAATCAGCGTTGTGTGTGAAAAGAGGTAGTATACAGTAAAAGTAAGACCCTGGCTCTGTGCCGGCTCTTTAGCTCTAGCTCTGAACCAGCACCTGGTTCTTGGTGGTGAAAAAAGGGGGGTATCAGAGGACTTAGGGTTTACGGTCCCAGAACACTATCTCATTAAATGTACCTCAAAAAGATGAATTTAATTACGTTACAGGACAAACTTTACACCACATGAAGTTCAGAGTTTGGATTATTAATTTTATGAACAATGTGTTTGTGTTTCTACAGAAAATGAAGGACAGGTTTGTGTCGAAAGACGAGAGCAAGAAAGACGCCGAGCTCATCGCCAGGAACATGTAGGACTTGCTGTTCCCTCCTCTTCTCTCCTCTTCTCCTTTCCTTTCATCTTAATCTTTCTGCTTTTTCTTGCCTCCCTATCCCTCCTCCTTCCTTTTCTTCATCACCGTCATTTCTTCTTCCTCTCTGTTATGCTTCTTAGCCTCAGAGACACACACACGTGCACACATACACACACACACACAGAAAGAGACACACACACACACACACATACGTACACACACACACACACACACACACACACACACACACATAGACACACACACACACACACACACACACACAGAGACACACACACACCCACATGTACAAACACACGTACACACACGTACACACTCACACGCACACACACACACACACACACACACACACACACACACACACACTCTTCAGTGAGTAGCTGCTATAATTAGAGCAGCGAGATATGTTAGTGTTAACCAGCTGTGTGTGTGTGTTTGCACACCGCTCACTGTCAGCTCAACCATCTTCAATACACACACACACACACACACACACACACACACACACACACACACACACACACACAGTAATGTAAAAACATACTTCAGCAAAAATGTGTAAGTAAGAGACATTTAAAGACAGCTTTTATTAAACAAATGGTGTGGAAACCGGTTTAATTTTAGTGCTCTCTCATTCAGTCTTTAGTCATTGTTATGTAGTGCAGTCAAATGTCCCGATTCACTTTAAATAGGCTACTACATATAGAGGGCTAGATTTATCAAGCCGCTTGCGCCCTGTTTCCAGGCGCTAATTGGTCGCAAAGACGGACGTAACCGATGCGGGCTGTTTACAAACGGGCGCACTTGGGTAAAATCTCAGATTGTCTGCCACATGAGCGAGAAGAGACAAGTTGAGCTTTCAATATGCGTTGGTGGGAGGGTCGTGGGGAAGGTGGGAGGATAAGCGCAAAGTGCCCCTAATTATACACTACAGGCCAAAAGTTTGGACCCACCTTCTCATTCAACGTGTTTCTTTATTTTCATGACTATTTACATTGTAGATTCTCACTGAAGGCATCAAAACTATGAATGAACACATATGGAATTATGTACTTAACAAAAAAGTGTGAAATAACAGAAAACATGTCTTATATTTTAGTTTCTTCAAAGTAGCCACCCTTTGCTTTTTTTGATAACTCTGCAAACCCTTGGTGTTCTCTCAATGAGCTTCATGAGGTAGTCACCTGAAATGGTTTTACCTTCACAGGTGTGCTTTGTCAGGGTTCATTAGTGGAAGTTTTTCCCTTATTAATAAAAAAGCAAAGGGTGGCTACTTTGAAGAATCTAAAATATAAGACATGTTTTCAGTTATTTCACACTTTTTTGTTAAGTACATAATTCCATATGTGTTCATTCATAGTTTTGATGCCTTCAGTGAGAATCTACAATGTAAATAGTCATGAAAATAAAAAGAAACACATTGAATGAGAAGGTGTGTCCAAACTTTTGGCCTGTACTGTATATCCCGTGGTGTTTACAAAGACTGTCAGTAAGAGCGCGCCTCTATTCTGCGGGGGAAATTCTCCGCCTCTTAAAAGCAGGTCTAAACCAGCCGCAGTCGAGCTTCCTCGTAGACCTTTTATGCCGCTGGTGACATGGCAACAGTAATTTGAGCAAGACGAAGACATAGGCGAGGCTGAAAATATGTTTGGTTACACTTTACTTTAAGTTTTCTACATGAGAGTGACATGACACTGTCATTAACGTGTCATAAAACATTATAAACAAGTCATAAACGTTTATGACATAACTCTTTTTTAGTAAGTGTCATTCGGTTTTGTCATGACACGTTAGGGTTAGGGTTAGGTTTGGGTTAAAACGCAGCACCCACAATGGGTGCTGCGAGGGGCACGGGCACAAGGGGACCACTGGTGTGAATAAAACACTTTATAAAAACTCCTTAAAAAACCAGGTTCGGTTAAATAAAAAAGAAAAAAGAAGACGGGGCTGTTTTTAAAAAAAAAAAAAAAAAAAAAACATCATATAAATAAAACCAAACTGTTAGTAAAAAATACATAAAACCAATGGCATGTGTATAATTATGCTAAAATCTTGAGGCAAGTAATTCAATTCGTAATAATAATAAAATAAAAATAAAAATAAAAATAAAAATAAAAATAAAAATAAAAATAAAAATAAATAAATAATAATAAATTATATATTAGTGACAGACAAAAAAATCCAATCAAATTCTTAAAATGTAAATAAGACAGAATAAAAGTTATAAAAGGACAAGCAAGGCATCTTCAAAATATTTATTAAAATAAATAAAATCAAGTAACTGGGTAGGACCTCCTCTGTAGGAATAGATTAAAACCCCCAAAAGGAAAGAATAGTAAAAATGGAAAAAAAACATACCATAAAGGAATTAAATAAAAAAAATAAAAAAATGTTTTGCAATAAATAGTTATTAACCATAAAACAATGAAAGGGTTAGGTTTAGGGTTCATGTGTCATGACTGTGTCATGTTAGTGTCATGTATTCATGACAGTGTCATGTCACTCTTATGTAGAAAACTTAAAGTAAAGTGTTACCATATGTTTTAACACAAGAATCACACTTTGTCAGTGAACACAACATCATTTAGCGTTACAGATCAAGCAGCCGTGCAATATTAGAGTTACTGGAAGAAATCAAAAATTGAAATTTGAATCTCCCACTCAGCGTTCACATCCCATTCCAGCAGTTGTTAAACTCTGTGACGCCTGAATTTATTCACAATTATATAAAAAAAAATGTATTATGTGTTTGTTATTATTATTGTAATTGTTGGGGCTTTGTAAATTATAGAGTGTGGTCTAGACCTACTTTATCTGTAAAGTGTCTCGAGATAACCTATGTTATGATTTGATACTATAAATACAATTGAATTGAATTTAATTGAATTTCTGGCTCCAAGCTGATGCTAAATTAAGTTGAGATTGTTAATTTGTCTATAGCATATAGAATAGATATACATTTAGGTATGATGCAAATTAGCGACAACAGGCATTCATGGTAAAATTCTTTATAAAAATAGTAAAATTAATAAAACACATTTTCCTATCTCAGATATCGTCACATTCCTGAAATAATTGTCATTTTTTAACAAAAATGATTTTGTTGCCTAAATCATCTCCTCATGGTGCTGGCCATCTCTGGTAAAATTGCCTAAATCCTCAGTTGAACAGGTCATGTGATTCTACACCTTTAGTATAACTGCCTATGTCAAGCGTGTGACTTAGGCAGTTTTATTTTTTGTGTTTTCTGAAAAACCTGAAAAAATGACTTAGGCAATTATTTTAGGAAGGTGACGATATGTAGATTTTATTCATGTTCACAATGTAATTGACAAATAAATGAATCTTGACAACAGCAAGAAAGAAAACACTCTCCTACTCCCTAACATTGACAGTAGTCTTTTTAGGATTAGGGTTAATTAGGGTTAGGGTCAATTAGGGTTAGGGTTAATCAGGGTTAGGGTTAGGGTTAATTAGGGTTAGGGTTAATTTTGCTTCCGTGAACTGGATGTAGTTCCCACTCCGACCGGTCCTACGAGAAACCAGTGTGTGTAAAAGGTTCCTAGGTATGTATCGAATGTAAACAAACCGGCATTTGGGGGGAATACACACTCTATCTCGCCTGCAGTCGGAATGGAAGTTAGCGACATTTGGCGTTAAGGGGCTAAACTCCTCGCTACATTACAAATATCGGCATCAGGATCATTTCAAACAGTCATAGCATCAGCAGTGGGAATATCGCAGTCTGCACTCAGCCGTATCATAGCACAAGTACCGCTTCGCTACAGCGCAATCTACGGTCTAGTGGGCGGAGAAAGATGCTGATTGGCTGATGGGTGTCAGGGTTGATAAATACTACGCAAACTGTGGAAGCATAGCGTGCGCTATTACCGAACTCGCGTAAACAGACGCAGCGCAAACTGCGCTAGTGTTATTAAATTAGGCCCTCTGTGTGTTTTCACACCTGTAGGTGGTTCGCTCTGAAATCGTCAGAAATCCAAATTCGTAAACTTGGTTCGGTTTCACTCGGAGAAAAATCAAAAAGCATCATTCCACACCACACAAACAACGTTCCCTCCTCTCATTGGTCAGATGTGTCCGGCGCAAGGCTGGTGAAAACAGGAAGAAGGTCCTGTGTTCTGGACGTCTCCATGGACGAACCAGCTCATTTCATAATCCAGACGTTGGCTGTGTCTCAAACCGCACACTTCTGTCGGTACACTGCTAAATGTGCACTGACCATTCAAAGCGGCCGCTACGGCAGGAAGTGGTCAGTGCACATTTAGCAGTGTCGTCCCAAAATGAACGCTTACGTTAAAAAACTTAACCGGAAAATGACGAGCGCTAGGCTCGGCTCGCTGCCTCTCAAAATCTGATGAAAATCTCTTAAACTGACCTTTGTGAGCTTCACTTCAGAATTCAAACCTCCTGTGGCGCCATTTTGATGCTACCAAGCCATCACCTCCCGTTAGCATCCCATTGACTCCCATTCATTTTGGCGTCACTTTGACAGCGAATAACTTTACATCTGAAGCGTTTAAAGACTCTATTTGTCCGTTGTTTATTTCTAAAGAAACACGACAATGTATAAAAGGCTCCATTACCTTGTACCTCACGTTATGGCTCCGTAGCAGACGCTTTTATAACAATAGGCTAACGATTGGGTCATAACCACGAGACTTACTGTCCCACAGTAGAGGAATTACCGTATAGTACAGGAGAAGCTCACAGGCAGTTTGGACTTCCATTAGCTGTTTAGGTTTAATGACTAATGTTAACTAGCATGTTAGTGATCAGTAATTAGCCTGTGTCTATGTTATCTCCTTACATATACCTACGCTCTCCGTCGCTGTGAGATTGGGAATGATTGAGATTTCTCTCGGCACAGCTACCAGAAGACTTCACACTTTCAGACAGGTTACTCACGTCACATCTACGTCTTCAAGCTCAGTTGGAGGCTGCTCAGTAACGCTCAGCCAGCACCGGGAAAGAGACTTCTGACATCCTTCACTGGTCTCAGTCCAGAGACTCGGGGTTACACGATATACTTAAAACTGTGTGCTTGAAGTGTGACGGTAGGCGCTTTGAGACACAGCCATTGTTTCTACGTCTGCTCTGCTCCGGTGTCGATCTCCAAAACTTTGTTTTGTTCGACCACGGAGACGCGAGGGAGACGGCGAGCTTGACCGCTGTCTGTCTCCGAGAGAGACACATCGAAGCTGCTACAGTTTGCTGCTGCGCTGCTGAATCGCAGATTGCAAAGCACACCTGACTCCCAGGGTTAGGGGTACCGAAACCTACGCAACCGGTAGGAATCGGACCGCATTACAACGCAAATTTCGGTTCCACTTAAAGTGACGGTTCGGAGTAATTTCACCCTAGGGTCCTTTGCACCATGACCTCGAGCCAAACACCCCCCCAGAAGCTTTTTTCACCTGGGTCTAACATTGGGAGAGTTAGCGTAGAGTAGCGTTATCAGCTGAATAGCTTAGCGCAGGCGCTAATGGATCCAGTGATGTATCTCGTAAGTTACCCCACTAATAATGCCCGAAATGATACCAAATGTCTACACTAGTACGAATAGGTTATGCTCTCATAAAACGATGGATTGTAAAGTTTGTAAGTACACCAGAAGTGTATGTAAATAACACTTGCCTGCTGGCTTCTGCTCTCTGCTGTTGTTGTTGCTACCTGCAGTTAGACGAGTGCTTAGGGACCATCTACAAATTACTACACCGAAAAGAGATACAACTAAAATATTTATTAATTTAATGATTAAATAAGGTAATGTCTCCAAACTTACCTCAGTTATTACTTGACTCCTGCTAGTTATACTACAGCACTTACTTTAAAAAATAAGTAAATAGTAAATATTTTTGTTGCATCTCTTTTGGGTGTTGTAATTTGGGTGAATTTACTCTGTTACTGTCCACCACTGAGAATGGAGTGATGTGATTGGACAGTTCCAGATGATAGTGTTTTGTGTTTTTTTGTGTGTGTGTGTGTGCAGGAAGAGCTAGATCACCTGCAGACGCTGATGGAGAGGTCAGAGGTCGAGCAGATGACGCCCAGAGAGAGAATGAGGCTCCGCAAACTGGAAGCTGCTGACGAGAAGGCAAAGAGACTCAGGTAACACACACACACACACACACACAAAGAGACACAGGTACACACACACACACAACACATCACACACATACACACACAAAGAGACTAGGGTAACACACAAACACACACACACACACACACACAGGCACTCAGAGACACACACACACAAAGAGACTCAGGTAACACACACACACAGGCACACACACACACACACACACACACACACAAAGAGACTCAGGTAACACACACACACACAAAGAGACTCAGGTAACACACACACACAAAGAGACTCAGGTAACACACACACACAGACTCAGGTAACACACACACACACACACACACAAAGAGACTAAGGTAACACACACACACACACAAAGAGACTCAGGTAACACACACACACACACACACACAAGGAGACTCAGGTAACACACACACACACACACACACACACACACAAAGAGACTCAGGTAACACACACACACACAAAGAGACTCAGGTAACACACACACACACACAAAGAGACTCAGGTAACACACACACACACACAAAGAGACTCAGGTAACACACACACACACACAAAGAGACTCAGGTAACACACACACACACACACACACACACACACACACACACACACACACACACACAAAGAGACTCAGGTAACACACACACACAGGCACGCAGAGACACACACACACACAAAGAATCTCAGGTAACACACACACAATGAGACTCAAGTAACACACCGCACACATACACACACACACACACAATGAGACTCAGGTAACACACACACACACACACACACACACACACACACACACACACACACACACACACACACACACACCACACACACACACACACACTCTAAAATGAAGTCTGTGAGAAAATGAGACTACTTCCCACTTGATTTATTACCTCAATAATAAAACAATTTTGGGGCGTTTTGTTTTTACATTTGGTCACAGACTGTATTCCGGGGATTTAGTTATGTATATACAAGTACATATATATATATAAATATATATATATATATATATATATATATATATATATATATATATATGTGTGTACTGACATAACCAGTTATACTGTGTATATTATTCTACATAATGAGTACTTTAAGTTCATTTTGATGCTCATCCTTCTGTTCTCGAGGACGATGTTGAACACTGATTTCGTGCAGAGCGTGTGTGCATGCCGAGAGCAGGACAGTGTCAGTGGAAGACACACACACACACACAACACACACACGCACACACACACATACACATACACACACACACACACACAAAAGACAGATATTCCAGGTAATGTGTACACCAAGCAGGACAGTGTCAGTGGAAGACACACAAACACACACACACACACACACACACACACACACACACACACACACACACACACACACACACACACACACACACACACACACACACACAAAGAGACCCAGGTAATGTGTGCACACTGAGAGCAGGACAGTGTCAGTGGAAGACACACACACACACACACACACACACACACACACACACACACACACAAAGAGACCCAGGTAATGTGTGCACACCAAGAGCAGGACAGTGTCAGTGGAAGACACACACACACACACACACACACACACACACACACACACACACACACACACACACACACACACACACACACACACACACACACACACAAAGAGACCCAGGTAATGTGTGCACACTGAGAGCAGGACAGTGTCAGTGGAAGACACACACACACACACACACACACACACACACACACACACACACACACACACACAAAGACAGTGTCAGTGGAAGAGGGCTGATTGGCTCAGACAGACTCCTCGTCTCTTCCTGTCCCTCGGCGCCACCGTGTTAATCGAGTTCGGTGGCTCCGAGCGGCTGTTAAACAGGTTGGATTCTGGGTAATAAAGCGCCTCTCGGCCGCGACTCATCGGAGCGGATCCAATCAGGCGGGGATCGCATTACAGGACGCCGCACGCCACCTGAACACGCTCACTCACACAGATGGCAGACGGAGCTCAGACACAGGAAATAACCACAAGTCTCAAGCCTCCATTTAGTAGAAGGGAGAGTTGCTGTCACTGCTAGATGTGAGTCCAGTGTAGAGTTGCGCATGCGCAGATCTGGTTTGCTGTTGGCCACAGAATAATGAGATAGGTACATCACATAAAGATCATTTATTATTTAGAGTAAGCGGCATGATCCCTGATGTCAGTTCTGGGTTAGAGGCTGAAGTAGTCTACAAGAACCTGCTAACGAGAGACTTCTGTAACGGCTGAAGTAGTCTACAAGAACCTGCTAACCAGAGACTTCTGTAATGTCTGAAGTAGTCTACAAGAACCTGCTAACCAGAGACTTCTGTAATGGCTGAAGTAGTCTACAAGAACCTGCTAACGAGATACTTCTGTAATGTCTGAAGTAGTCTACAAGAACCTGCTAATGAGAGACTTCTGTAATGGCTGAAGTAGTCTACAAGAACCTGCTAATGAGAGACTTCTGTAATGTCTAAAGTAGTCTACAAGAGCCTGCTAACGGGAGACTTCTGTAATGTCTGAAGTAGTCTACAAGAACCTGCTAACCAGAGACTTCTGTAATGTCTAAAGTAGTCTACAAGAGCCTGCTAACGGGAGACTTCTGTAATGTCTGAAGTAGTCTACAAGATCATGCTAACGAGAGACTTCTGTAATGTCTGAAGTAGTCTACAAGAACCTGCTAACCAGAGACTTCTGTAATGTCTGAAGTAGTCTACAAGAAACTGCTAACGAGAGACTTCTGTAATGTCTGAAGTAGTCTACAAGAACCTGCTAACGAGAGACTTCTGTAATGTCTGAAGTAGTCTACAAGAACCTGCTAACCAGAGACTTCTGTAATGTCTGAAGTAGTCTACAAGAACCTGCTAATGAGAGACTTCTGTAACGTCTGAAGTAGTCTACAAGAACCTGCTAACGAGAGACTTCTGTAATGGCTGAAGTAGTCTACAAGAACCTGCTAACGAGAGACTTCTGTAATGTCTGAAGTAGTCTACAAGAACCTGCTAACGAGAGACTTCTGTAATGTCTGAAGTAGTCGACAAGAACCTGCTAACGAGAGACTTCTGTAATGTCTGAAGTAGTCTACAAGAACCTGCTAACCAGAGACTTCTGTAATGTCTGAAGTAGTCTACAAGAACCTGCTAACGAGAGACTTCTGTAATGTCTGAAGTAGTCTACAAGAACCTGCTAACGAGAGACTTCTGTAATGTCTGAAGTAGTCTACAAGAACCTGTCTGAAGTAGTCTACAAGAACCTGCTAACGAGAGACTTCTGTAATGTCTGAAGTAGTCTACAAGAACCTGCTAACGAGAGACTTCTGTAATGTCTGAAGTAGTCTACAAGAACCTGCTAATGAGAGACTTCTGTAATGTCTGAAGTAGTCTACAAGAACCTGCTAACGAGACTTCTGTAACGGCTGAAGTAGTCTACAAGAACCTGCTAACGAGAGCTTCTGTAATGTCTGAAGTAGTCTACAAGAACCTGCTAACGAGAGACTTCTGTAATGTCTGAAGTAGTCGACAAGAACCTGCTAACGAGAGACTTCTGTAATGGCTGAAGTAGTCTACAAGAATCTGCTAACGAGAGACTTCTGTAATGTCTGAAGTAGTCTACAAGAACCTGCTAACCAGAGACTTCTGTAATGGCTGAAGTAGTCTACAAGAGCCTGCTAACGAGAGACTTCTGTAATGGCTGAAGTAGTCTACAAGAACCTGCTAACCAGAGACTTCTGTAATGGCTGAAGTAGTCTACAAGAACCTGCTAACGAGAGACTTCTGTAATGGCTGAAGTAGTCTACAAGAACCTGCTAACGAGAGACTTCTGTAATGTCTGAAGTAGTCTACAAGAACCTGCTAACGAGAGACTTCTGTAATGTCTGAAGTAGTCGACAAGAACCTGCTAACGAGAGACTTCTGTAATGTCTGAAGTAGTCTACAAGAACCTGCTAACCAGAGACTTCTGTAATGTCTGAAGTAGTCTACAAGAACCTGCTAACGAGAGACTTCTGTAATGTCTGAAGTAGTCTACAAGAACCTGCTAATGAGAGACTTCTGTAATGTCTGAAGTAGTCTACAAGATCATGCTAACGAGAGACTTCTGTAATGTCTGAAGTAGTCTACAAGAACCTGCTAACGAGAGACTTCTGTAATGTCTGAAGTAGTCTACAAGAACCTGCTAACCAGAGACTTCTGTAATGTCTGAAGTAGTCTACAAGAACCTGCTAATGAGAGACTTCTGTAACGTCTGAAGTAGTCTACAAGAACCTGCTAACGAGAGACTTCTGTAACGGCTGAAGTAGTCTACAAGAACCTGCTAACGAGAGACTTCTGTAATGTCTGAAGTAGTCGACAAGAACCTGCTAACGAGAGACTTCTGTAATGGCTGAAGTAGTCTACAAGAACCTGCTAACGAGAGACTTCTGTAATGTCTGAAGTAGTCTACAAGAACCTGCTAACCAGAGACTTCTGTAATGGCTGAAGTAGTCTACAAGAGCCTGCTAACGAGAGACTTCTGTAATGGCTGAAGTAGTCTACAAGAACCTGCTAACCAGAGACTTCTGTAATGGCTGAAGTAGTCTACAAGAACCTGCTAACAAGAGACTTCTGTAATGTCTAAAGTAGTCTACAAGAACCTAACGAGAGACTTCTGTAATGTCTAAAGTAGTCTACAAGAACCTGCTAACGAGAGACTTCTGTAAGGTCTGAAGTAGTCTACAAGAACCTGCTAACCAGAGACTTCTGTAATGGCTGAAGTAGTCTACAAGAACCTGCTAATGAGAGACTTCTGTAATGGCTGAAGTAGTCTACAAGAACCTGCTAATGAGAGACTTCTGTAATGTCTGAAGTAGTCTACAAGAACCTGCTAATGAGAGACTTCTGTAATGTCTGAAGTAGTCTACAAGAACCTGCTAATGAGAGACTTCTGTAATGGCTGAAGTAGTCTACAAGAACCTGCTAACCAGAGACTTCTGTAATGTCTGAAGTAGTCTACAAGAACCTGCTAACGTGAGACTTCTGTAATGTCTGAAGTAGTCTACAAGAACCTGCTAACGAGAGACTTCTGTAATGGCTGAAGTGGTCTACAAGAACCTGCTAACGAGAGACTTCTGTAATGTCTGAAGTGGTCTACAAGAACCTGCTAACGAGAGACTTCTGTAATGTCAATACAATAAAAATGGACCTACGTAACGAAGTTGGTTCACTGCTGGCTGCGAGTTAGCAATCAAACATAACAACGGCTGTCATTTGAATGGCGTTTTGAGCTAACGTTAGTAAACAAACAATCATAGATAGCTACAACGTCTGCCCGCTCCAGATCCCTTGGCATTATACCGTAAACCGTTTTAAATCTGAGCATGCGCAACTCACATCTGCACTAGACTCACATCAGGTAGTGAGAGTTGCGCCGGACCTGCAGTTTCCTGGCAGTTCGGGACCGATATTTGGAGCATAAAAATTAAAACGCTGCTTCTCCAGAAGGGGTGTGACAAAATACCCATACGACAATCAGTCCCTCCAGAAAAATGTGATCATGCGATCGCATAATTCAATGTATAGTCAGCCAAAGTCATATTTTCAAATACGCAGCACTTTCGTTGCATCAATAAAATCGGTCTATCGCTACCGAGGACAACCGGAGTGATTAAAGAGGTTTTGGGTTTCTGTCCCGACAGGAAACTGGCCGAGGAGAAATACGAAGAGATCCACACCCGCAGGAGGGAACTCAGGAGCCGACATTTTGAAAAAGTCAGCCTGGACGTTCTGAACGTAAGAAACAGATTTAAATCACCTTATACGAGTTATATATCTACCCCACAGACCACAGACCTCTTCTCTTCACCGGCTTACTTAATCCTCCTAGTCCTGGAAGTTTAAAGTAAAGAATCTGAAGGTTCTGAAGGGTTCTGAAGGTTTTAAGGGTTCAAAGGGTTCAAAGGGTTCAAAGGGTTCAAAGGGTTCTGAGGGTTCTGAAGAGTTCAAAGGGTTCTGAGGGTTCTGAAGGTTCTGAAGGGTTCAAAGGGTTCTGAGGGTTCTGAAGGTTCTGAAGGGTTCAAAGGGTTCAAAGGGTTCAAATGGTTCAAAGGGTTCTGAGGGTTCTGAAGGGTTCAAAGGGTTCTGAGGGTTCTGAAGGGTTCAAAGGGTTCAAAGGGTTCTGAGGGTTCTGAAGTGTTCTAAGGGTTCTGAAGGGATCTGAAGGGTTCTAAGGGTTTTTGAGGGTTCTGAAGGGTTCTAAGGGTTTTTGAGGGTTCTGAAGGGTTCTGAAGGTTTTAAGGGGTCAAAGGGTTCAAATGGTTCTGAGGGTTCTGAAGGGTTCTGAAGTGTTCTAAGGGTTCTGAAGGGTTCTTTGGGTTCCGAGGGTTCTGAAGGGTTCTGAAGTGTTCTAAGGGTTCTGAAGGGATCTGAAGGGTTCCAATGGTTCTGAATGGTTCTAAGGGTTTTTGAGGGTTCTGAAGGGTTCTAAGGGTTCTGAAGGGTTCTAAGGGTTTGATGGGTTCTGATGGGTTCGGAAGGGTTCTAAGGGTTTTGAAGTTTATAAGGGTTCTGAAGGTTATAAGGGTTCTGAAGGTTTTAAGGGTTCTGAAGGGTTCTAAGGGTTTTGATGGGTTTTAAGGGTTCTAAAGGGTTCTAAGGGTTCTGAGGGGTTCTAAGGATTTTGATGGGTTCTAAGGGTTCTAAAGGGTTCTGAAGGGTTTTGATGGGTTCTGATGGTTCTAAAGAGACTCAGAGAAAGTGTTTAGGTGTAGTTAAACAGTTTAAGATAATCTACACCTTTATTTAATGCATTTGGCCACTACTACTAGCATGTGTTAGCATTTTAACGTATGTTAGCATTTTACTGTGTGTTAGCATGTAAACATGTTAGCATGTCTTAGCATTTGTTAGCATATGTCATGTTAGCATGCATTATGTTAGCATATGTCATGTTAGCATGCATTATGTTAGCATATGTAAGCATTTTAGCACTTTTTTTAGCATGTGTTAGCATATGTTAGCAGGTTTGCATATTTTAGTGAATTAGCATGTGTTAGCATGTGTTAGCATAATTTAGCGTGTTAGCATGTGTTAGCCTATTCTAGCATATGTCGGCGTGTTTTAGCCTATTTTAGCATTTTTCAGCGTGTTTAGCATATTTTAGCGTGTGAGCATGTGTTAGCATGTGTTAGCATCTGCTGCTACTGATACGTAGAGGAAGTGTTGAGGTGTTACTTCTCTCTCTGAGTCGGTGGATGTTTGAACGGAGAGGAACTAAACGAGTGAATTAAAACTAAAACCCCAGGAGAGCAGAGAGGACGGAGCCTGCCGAAGTCAACCAATCAGCATCCAGGACCACGGGGGGTCACCAGGAGGTTCGCAGCCAATCCTGATGAAGCAGGAGGACAGCAAGATGTCGGAGTCGGAGGTGCACGGTGAGAAAAACACCATCTTAGTTTACGTTTCCTACACGTTACGGATGAAGATAATTCTTCACATTTTCTGTAACCTAGAAATCTAAACGCCCCCTAGTGGCAGCTAATGTAATTTGCAGCCAGGGTCAGTCTAGTAACTCTCCGTTGGCTTGCGAGCTGGAAAAACCAAAATCTGCTCAGGCCAATCACATCGTGTATAGAGTCTGTGGGCGGGGCTTATGGCTGCTGTCTTCTGGAAGCCTTGGAGTTCAGATTTTCTTTCAGTCCTTCTGAAAAAGCCGACAAAAAGGTGACTAAAAAAGGCGACGAAAAGGCAACAAATAGGTGACGAAAAAGGCGACAAAAAGGCGACGAAAAGGCAACAAATAGGTGACGAAAAGGCCGGCCAAAAAAGGCGACAAAAAGGCGCAAAAAAAGGCGCAAACAAAAAGGCGACAAAAAGGCGACAAAAAGGCGACAAAAAGGTGACGAAAAGGCAACAAAAAGGCAACAGAAAGGCGACGAAAAGGAGACGAAAAGGCGAAGAAAAGGCTACAAATAGGTGACAAAAAGGCGACAAAAAGGTGACGAAAAGGCAACGAAAAGGCAACAAAAAGGCGACGAAAAGGCAACAAATAGGCGACAAAAAGGTGACAAAAAGGCAAACGAAAAGGCGACAAAAAGGCGACAAAAAGGCGAATCGAAAAGGAGACGAAAAGGCCACAAAAAGGCTACAAATAGGTGACAAAAAGGCGACGAAAAGGTGACGACAAGGTGACAAAAAGGCGAAGAAAAGGTGACAAAAAGGCGACAAAAAGGTGACTAAAAAAGGCGAAGCAAAGGCGACGAAAAGGCAACAAATAGGTGAGGAAAAGGCAACAAAAAGGCGACGAAAAGGCAACAAATAGGTGACGAAAAAGGCGACGAAAAGGCAACAAATAGGTGACGAAAAAGGCGACAAAAAGGCGACAAAAAGGCGACGAAAAGGCAACAAAAAGGCGACGAAAAGGCAACAAATAGGCGACAAAAAGGTGACGAAAAGGCAACAAAAAGGCAACAAAAAGGCGACAAAAAGGAGACGAAAAGGCGAAGAAAAGGCTACAAATAGGTGACAAAAAGGCGACAAAAAGGTGACGAAAAGGCAACGAAAAGGCAACAAAAAGGCGACGAAAAGGCAACAAATAGGCGACAAAAAGGTGACGAAAAGGCAACGAAAAGGCAACGAAAAGGCGACAAAAAGGCTAATTAAAAGGGAGACCTAAAAAGGCCACAAAAAGGCTACAAATAGGTGACAAAAGAAAAGCACGAAGGTAGACACGGTGACAAAAAGGCGAAGAAAAAGGTGACAAAAAGGCGACAAAAAGGTGACTAAAAAAGGCGAAGCAGAGGCAATGAAAAAGGCAAACAAATAGGTGAGGAAAAGGCAACAAAAAGGCGACGAAAAGGCGACAAAAAGGCGACAAAGAGGCGACAAAAAGGCGACGAAAAGGAGACGAAAAGGCGAAGAAAAGGCTACAAATAGGTGACAAAAAGGCGACGAAAAGGCGACAAAAAGGAGACGAAAAGGCGAAGAAAAGGCTACAAATAGGTGACAAATGGGTAACAAAAAGGCGACGAAAAGGCAACAAAAAGGCGAAGAAAAGGTGACGATACATTATGTCTCTTCACTGACATTTTAATTTCTTGTGCTCAGTCCCTGACAGCAGCTCAGCGGACAGTAAAATTACTCTTAGTGTTTCCTGTTTAAACCATATCAGAAGAATAACTTTTCATCACTTCTCAGCTGTGACGTGTGTGTGGATTTAAGCCGCCCGTCACGTTCTCTGTCACTGGAGCTCTCCGACTGAGCCGAGCAGCCGCTAAGTCAAAACTAATGAAATTTGCAGGTTATTTCGAAGCAGAAAAGCTCTCCGGAGATATCCGGGTTTGAGCAACTTAATCAGGTGTTTGTCTAGAAAATCCTGTCGGGCTTTTAGAAAGGTTATAAATCTCATTAAAATGAATGTCTGTTTGGACGGATGCTTTAAATGAGGAAAGGGGAACTCCTGATCTTATGTTATCGTCCGTTGGTCTGTCTTCTCGTCCGTCCGCTGTGGGAGCAGTACGTTTGGGATACATGATTTAAGGAAAGTGCCGAGCTCTTTAGCTCATTATGGAGTTTATAGACGCCTGATTGCATCAAAGTGCTCGGGGACAGATGATGAAACCTGAGAGTTTCTGTGCCGCTGCTGCTCAGAGACAAAAAGGCAAAAACACACAGACGAAAAGACTCACTTTGGGGAGAGAAGAAAGGCTGTCAAGGATTTCAATTTCACGTTTTCTCACACACGAAATATTCTCACTTTATACAACATCTCCTCACTTTATACAACATCTTCTCACTTTATACATCTCCTCACTTTCTAAAACATCTCCACACTTTATAAAACATCTCCACATCTCCTACACACCCCTCACTCTTATACACCCCTCACTTTACACATCTCCTCACCTTAATAAATGCCTCCTCACCTTATACAACATCCTCACTCTCTCCCCACTTTATACAACATCTCCTCACCCTAATACAACATCCCCTCACTTTATACAACATCTCCTCACTTATACAACTCCCCCTCACCTTATACAACATCTCCCTCACTTTATACAACATCCCCTCACCTCACTTTATACAACATCTCCCTCACTCCTACAACATCCCCTCACTTTATACAACATCTCCCCACTTTATACAACATCCCTCACTTTCCACACACATCCCCTCACTCTTTATACAACATCTCCTCACTTATACAACATCTCCCCACACACTCCTCACTCTTATACAACATCTCCCTCACTTTATACAATCCCACTATACATCTCCTCACTTATACAACATCCCCTCACTTTATACAACATCTCCCCACTCTTTAAACATCTCCTCACTTTTATACAACATCTCCCTCACTCTATAAACATCCCTCACTTTATACAACATCTCCCTCACTTTATACAAACCTCCTCACTTTATACAACATCTCCCTCACCTTTACAACATCTCCTCACTTATACAACATCTCCCTCACTTTATACCAACTCCCCTCACTTTATACATCCTCTCACTTTATACAAATCCCTCACCTTTATACAACATCCCTCACCTATACAACATCTCCCTCACTCTCCCTCACCTCACTCCTACCCCCTCACTTTAAACATCTCCCCTCACTTTAACCCTCCCCCACATCTCCTCACTTTATACAACTCTCACACCCTTCTACAACATCTCCTCACTTATACAACATCTCCCTCACCTATACCAACATCTCCTCACCTACACAACACCCTCACCATACAACATCCCTCACCTAACACCCCTCACCTTATACATTCCACCCTCACTCCTCCCTCACTTTATACATCTCCCCCACTCTCCCCTCACTCCTTTACATCCCCTCACTTTATACATCTCCTCACTTTATACAACTCTCCTCACCTTCTACAACGCCCTCACTCTTATACAACATCCCTCACGATACAACATCCCCTCACTGATACAACATCTCCCTCACTTGATACAACATCCCCACCTTTATACACTCCACACTTTATACATCCCTCACTTTATAACCCCCCTCACTTTACATCCCCCTCACCTCCCTCACCTTATACAACACACTCCCCACTTTATACCCCTCCTCACTTTATAACATCTCCCACTTTATACAACATCTCCCTCACCTTATACAACATCTCCTCACTTTATAACATCCCCACACTTATAAACATCTCCCTCACTCCTTTATACAACATCCTCACCTTATACAACATCTCCTCACCTACATCTCCTCACTTTATACATCCCACACCACCTCACCACTTTATACAACTCCTCACCTTATACAACATCTCCTCACTTTATACCTCACCTTATCACAACATCCTCACCTCCTCACTTTATACAACATCCTCACCTTATACAACATCTCCCTCACTTCTCACAACACTCCCCTCACTTTATACAACATCCCCTCACTTTATACAACATCTCCACATAATCTCACCTTTATACAACATCTCCCTCACTTTATACAACATCTCCACCTTTATACAATCCTCACTTTATACAACATCTCCACCTTTATACCAATCCTCACCTTTATACAATCTCACTCCTCACCTAATCCTCCACTCACCACTATCTCCTCACCTTATACACCCTTCACTACAACCTCCCACTTTATACAATCCTCCTCACTTTATACAACATCCTCACCTTTCACACAACATCTCCTAATTTATACATCTCCTCACTTTATACAACATCTCCTCACTTTATCTCACTCTAAACCTCACTTTATACAACATCCCTCACCTTTTATACACTCATAACACCTCACCTTCATACTTCTACAACATCTCTCACGCACAACATTCCTCACCTTTATAACATCTCCCTCACCTATCTCCATAACATCTCACCTTTCCCTACAACATCCTCACCTTTATACAACATCTCACCTTATAACATCTCCCTCACTTTATAACATCTTCACCTCACTTCACATACTCCACACCCCCTCACTTTACTCCCCTCACCACACCTTCACCAACCTCCTCACTTACAATCTCCCTCACCATACAACATCTCCCTCACTTTATACAACATCTCCACTCACTTTAATCTCCACACTTTACATCCTCACTTTATACTCACTTTATTAACTCCCTCACCTTATACAACATCTCCTCACTTTATACAACATCTCCACCTTACACAACATCTCCCTCACTCTTTACATCTCCTCACTTTATACCACATCCTCACCTTTATACAACATCCCCTCACTTTACATCTCCTCACTTATACAACATCTCCCTCACTCCTTACTACAACATCTCCACACTTTATACAACGTCTCCTCACTTTATACATCTCCTCACTTTATACAACATCTCCTCACTTTTACAACACCCCCTCACTCAACAACACTCCTCACTCCCTACTCTTAACATCTCCCTCACTTTATACAACATCTCCCTCACTCTCCCCACACCACATCTCCCCACCTTTATACACCTCCTCACTTTATACACACATCTCCCTCACTTTATATACAACCCCTTCACTTCCTACATCTCCCCTCACTTTATACAACATCTCCTCACTTTATACAACATCTCCTCACTTTATACAACATCTCCCCTCACTTTATACATCTCCTCACTTTATACAACATCTCCTCACTTTATACATCTCCTCACTTTATACGTCTCCTCACTTTATACATCTCCCTTTACTTTGCACATCTCCTCACTTTATATAACGCCCCTCACTTTAAACATCTCCTCACTTTCATAACAACATCTCCCTTACTTTAAAACATCTCTCACTTTGCAATGCATAACATCTCCTCACTTTAACATCTCCCTTCACTTTAAATATCTCTCTCACTTTATACACATATCCCCTCACTTTATACTCCTCACTCTATACACAACATCTCCCTCACTTTATATATCCTCACTTATAACCCCCTCACTTTACACAACATCTCCCACTTTATACATCTCCTCACTTTTATACAAACCTTCACTACATAACATCCCCTCACTTTAACATCTCCTCACTTTATACGAAACCTCACTTCTACATACTCCTCACTCTTTATACACACCTTCACTTTATCACTTTATCTCCTCACTTTATCTCCCTCACCATATTCTCCTCACTTTATACAACATCTCCTCACTTTATACAACATCTCCTCACTTTATACAACATCTCCTCACTTTATACAACATCTCCTCACTTTATACAACATCTCCTCACTTTATACAACATCTCCTCACTTGATACAACATCTCCTCACTTGATACAACATCTCCTCACTTGATACAACATCTCCACACTTTATACAACATCTCCTCACTTTATACAACGTCTCCTCACTTTATACAACATCTCCTCACTTTATACAACATCTCCTCACTTTATAACGTCTCCTCACTTTATACAACATCTCCTCACTTTATACATCTCCTCACTTTATACATCTCCTCACTTTATACAACATCTCCTCACCTTATACAACGTCTCCTCACTTTATACAACATCTCCTCACCTTATACAACATCTCCTCACCTTATACAACATCTCCTCACTTTATACATCTCCTCACTTTATACAACATCTCCTCACCTTCTACAACATCTCCTCACTTTATACAACATCTCCTCACCTTATACAACATCTCCTCACTTTATACAACATCTCCTCACCTTATACAACATCTCCTCACCTTATACAACATCTCCTCACCTTATACAACATCTCCTCACCTTCTACAACATCTCCTCACCTTATACAACATCTCCTCACCTTATACAACATCTCCTCACCTTCAAAAAGGCACCAAAATATCCCAAAAACTTTCGAAAAAAGTGACAAAAACGTTGGAAAAAAAAAACTCAATAAGGCAACAAAAAATAGTCGTGAAAAAATCTTGAAACTAAAACATCTTCTCACTTTCTAAAACACATCCTCACACAAAACAAACGATGAAAATGGAGCCGAAAACTGACCCGAAAAAGGAGTGGAAACAGGTGACAAAAAGCTGACAAAAAGGCAATATAAAGGCGACAAAAAGGTGACAAAAAGTCGACATTAAGGCGAAACTAAGGCAACGAAAAGGTGGCAAATAAGGCGACGAAAAGGCAACAAAAAGGCAACAAAAAGGCGACAAATAAGGCGACAAATAAGGCGACAAATAAGGCGACAAATAAGGCGAAGAAAAGGCGACGAAAGGCGAAGAAAAGGTGACGAAAAGGCCACTAAAAGGCGACATAAAGGCGACGAAAAGATGACGAAAAGATGACAAAAAGGCGACATTAAGGCGAAATTAAGGCAACGAAAAGGTGGCAAATAAGGCGATGAAAAGGCAACGAAAAGGCAACACAAAGGTGACATAAAGGCGATGAAAAGGCGACATAAAGGTGACAAATAAGGCGAAGAAAAGGCGACATAAAGGCGACATAAAGGCGACGAAAAGATGACGAAAAGATGACGAAAAGGCGACATAAAGGTGACATAAAGGTGACATAAAGGCGACAAATAAGGCGAAGAAAAGGCGACATAAAGGCGACAAATAAGGCGAAGAAAAGGCGACATAAAGGCGACAAATAAGACGAAGAAAAGGCGACTAAAAAGCAACAAATAAGGCAAAGAAAAGGCGACTAAAAAGCAACAAATAAGGCGAAGAAAAGGCGACTAAAAAGCAACAAATAAGGCGAAGAAAAGGCGACTAAAAAGCAACAAATAAGGCGAAGAAAAGGCGACGAAAAGACGACGAAAAGATGACGAAAAGGCGACATAAAGGTGACATAAAGGTGACATAAAGGTGACATAAAGGGTGACATAAAGGCGACAAATAAGGCGAAGAAAAGGCGACTAAAAAGCAACATATAAGCGAAGAAAAGGCGACGAATAGACGACGAAAAGACGACGAAAAGATGACGAAAAGGTGACATAAAGGTAACATAAAGGTGACATAAAGGCGACAAATAAGGCGAAGAAAAGGCGACATAAAAGGCGACAAATAAAAAAGGCGTAAAGGCGTAATATAAAGGCAAGAAAAGGCGACATAAAGGCGACATAAAGGCGACAAATAAGGCGAAGAAAAGGCGACTAAAAAGCAACATATAAGCGAAGAAAAGGCGACGAATAGACGACGAAAAGACGAATAAAAGATCGAATTTAAAAAGATGACGAAAAGGTGACATAAAGGTAACATAAAGGTGA
>NC_053118.1:38132614-38147586 GCF_010015445.1 Perca fluviatilis
CACACAGAGACACACACACACACAGAGACACACACACAGAGACACAATAGAGACACACACACACACACACACAAGACACACACACACACACACAAAAACACACAAACACACACACAACAGACACACACAACACACAGAGACACACACAGAGACACACAAAAAAAACACACACACAAGACAAAACCCACACAACACACACAGACACACACACACACACACACACACACACAAAACACACACACAACACACAAGACAACCACAAAACACACACACAAAAACACACCACACACACAAAAAACACAGACACACAACACACACACAACACACAAAACCACACAAACACAAAACCACACACACAAACACACACACAAACACACAAAAAACACAATAAACCAGACACAAAGACACAAGACACACACACAAACACAAAGAACACACAAAAAACAACACACACACAAAAAAAACACACAGATTCACACACAAACACACACACACAGACACCAAGAACACACAACCACAACAAAACATACAAAAATAACACGAGACACAGACACACACACACAACACCACATAGACACACTAGACACACAACACAAACACACAACACAACCACACACACACACACACAACACAGACCCCACACACAAACACACACACACACACACACAAAACACACACACACAACAACAAAAAACACACAAAAACACAAACACACCCAAACACAACACAAAATAAACACACAAAAACAAAAACACACACAAGAAAATACAAAACACAACACAAAAATAACACACAACACACACACACAACACACAAAACACACAAGAGCACACAACACACACACACACACACAACACAGAACCACACCACAGACACACACAAAGACACACACAAACAACCACACACACAACCTACAAACAAACACACACAAACACACACACACACACAGAACAGACACAATATACACAAACACACACACACACACAAACACACAAACAAACATACCCACACACACAAACACAAACACAAACACACCCAAAACACACACAACAAACACAAAACACAACAAAAAACACCCCAACACCACACACACAAAACACACACATAACACACAAAACACCACCACACACACATAAATACAACACCACAAACCCAAACAACAACACATCACACACACAAGACAAAACACACCACAAAACAAAAAACACAACACAACCACAAACAGACCACACAGACAAACACACACAAGAGAAGAAAACAAAAACACACAAAGACACACAAACACCACAACACACAACACACACAACACACACACACACACACACAACACACACACACACAAGACACCAACAGCAACACCACACACACACAACACACACAAACACACAACAGAGACCCCCACACACACACACACTCACAGACACACACACACACACACACACACACACATATAAACACACACACAACACACACCCCCACACACACACACACACATGACACACACACACGAGACACACACATGCACACACACACACAGACACACACACAGACACACACAGAGACACACACACACACACACACACACAGAGACACACACACACACACACACACACACAGACACACACAGAGACACACACACACACACACACACACACACAGAGACACACACACAGAGACACACAGACCCACACACACACAGAGACACACAGAGACACACAGACTCACACACACAGAGACAGACACACACACAGAGACACACACACAGAAAACACGCAGACAGACACACACAGACCTCACACACACAGAGACAGACACACACACAGAGACACACACAGAGACACACACACAGAGACACACAGACACACACAGACTCACACACACAGAGACAGACACACACACAGAGACACACACACAGACTCACACACGCAGACAGACAGACACACACACACACAGACCCCCACACACACACACACACACACACACACAACACACACACACACGACCAAAACAAGTTCCTTCCTGAGACTATCTAGCAGAGGCACCGTGGCTCCGTCCGGAGCTTAGCCCCGCCCCACGACGATTGTGATTGGTTAAAACATAACCAGCTCGCTGTGCCTCAAAATAGTCCTATTATTCAGCTGACCCTGAACGCAGCACTTCTTCTTCTTCTTCTTCTTCTTCTTCTTCTTCTTCTTCTTCTTCTCAGAGAATGTAGATCATTAACCCTGGTCTTGTCCTCCCGTTGACCACGCAGCTTTTTTTTGTCATTCTGGGTCAAAATGAAAGCTTTTTTTCTCCAAGTTCTTTTGTCACTTTTTCCGATGTCTTTGTCGATTTTATTTTCGTTTTTTTTTAATTTTTTTTTATCAAGTTTTTGAAGCTTTGTCTGACTTTTTCGTCACTTTTTTTTTTTTTTTCAAGTTTGTCACTTTTTCTGATGTCTGTCAATAAAAACAAACGTTTTTGAAGCATCTTTAGCCCTATTCGCACGGGACAAGTATTACCTGGCGACCTCCAGTCGTTTGTAATAATCGCGGAGCTTGTCCGTGATCTTAATCCCGTGCGAATCGGTCATCTCTGTGATTTGGGGTCTAATTTGCTGCGTTGTCAATTATAAATGAGAAGTTCTGACATCATATCCGGGGGATAATGTCTATAAATTTGAGTAAAATACAGACTGTGTGAATGCGCCACACGAAACACAGACATGTGGGGGTAATTTCTAAACTACAAGAGGTCCCCTGGTAATACTAGTCCTGCGCGAGTAGCGCTTTTGTCACTCTCCACACAACCCAGTCACAATTACCACAGGAGAACCAGGTGCCAGAGTAGAACCATCACTAAGCTTGCTATCAGGTAGATGAGCTCGTTAGTGAAAACACCTGTTCTAGATGTAGAGGCAGATCCAAAAACATGGCAGGATTTTTACTTTCTGGCACCTGGACTATACACGATGTTGGATGATAATATGTGGTGAGGACATTCACAAATGAAAATAAATGAAAAGATAATACCCCACAGTGCATTAATGACAAACATCGTGTATAGTCCAGGTGCCAGAAAGTAAAAATCCTGCCATGTTTTTTGGATCTGCCTCTACATCTAGAACAGGTGTTTTCACTAACGAGCTCATCTACCTGGTAGAGGAGCTGGTTTAGTGATGGTTGGGACAGCTGCTGGACAGGATTTCTACTTTCTGGCACCTGGACTATACACCTCTGCACACCGCTTAACGTTAGCTGTTAGCATTTCCAGCTACGAGCTAACGGTAACGTAGCGTCAAAATCGGGCACCGAAATTTTCGTTCTTATTCGGTCTCGTTGCTGCCGTTTACGTCTGGTTTCTGTCGTCCTCAGGTCAGTGAGCTGGAGGCCATGATGAAGCACATGCAGAAAGTTCTGGAAGAGGAGCTGAGCGGTGAGTCCGACTACACACTGTACACACAAAGTACACATACACAGGGTATACTTGTTCATACACAGTGTTGTAGTACTAGCTGTACTTCACTTTGTGATTTATATCTCCGGAAACTTTTACTTTTACTCCATTACAGTTCCTCTAAGCGTCTTAGTTACTCTTACTTGGTCAATCAGAATACATTTCTTACACCAGAGCAGGGGGAATGAGAGGGGGAAACGCCAGAGCAGGGGGAATGAGAGGGGGAAACACCAGAGCAGGGGAATGAGAGGGGAAACGCCAGAGCAGGGGGAATGAGAGGGGGAAACACCAGAGCAGGGGGAATGAGAGGGGAAACGCCAGAGCAGGGGGAATAGAGGAGGAAAACGCCAGAGCAGGGGAATGAGAGGAGGAAACACCAGAGCAGGGGGAATGAGAGGGGAAACGCCAGAGCAGGGGGATTGAGAGGGTGAAACACTAGAGCAGGGGGAATGAGAGGGGCGAAACACCAGAGCAGGGGGAATGAGAGGGGGAAACCTAGAGCAGGGGGAATGAGAGGGGGAAACCTGAGAGTAGGGGGAATGAGAGGGGGAAACACCAGAGCAGGGGGGGAGAAGGAGGGAAACGCCAGAGCAGGGGGAATGAGAGGGGGAAACACCAGAGCGAGGGCGGAATGGAATGAGAGGGGAAACACCAGAGCAGGGGGAATGAGAGGGGGAAACGCCCAGAGCAGGGGAAATGAGAGGGGGAAACGCCAGAGCACGGGGAATGAGAGGAAACTAGACAGGGGAATGGGCAGAGGAGAGCAGGGGGAATGAGAGGGGAAACGCCAGAGCAGGGGGAATGAGAAGGGGAAACGCCAGAGCAGAGGGAATGAGAAGGGGGAAACACCAGAGCAGGGGGAATGAGAAGGGGAAACACCAGAGCAGGGGAATGAGAGGGGTAAACACCAGAGCAGGGGAAAAGAGAGGGGAAACACCAGAGCAGGGGGAATGAGAGGGGAAACACCAGCAGGGGGGCAGAGGGGCGAAACACCAGAGCAGGGGGAATGAGAGTGGGGAAACACCTGAGCAGGGGGAATGAGAGGGGCGAAACACCAGAGCAGGGGGGAATGAGAGGGGCAAACACCGTGCAGGGGAAATGAGAGGGGAAACACCAGAGCAGGGGAATGAGAGGGGAAACACTAGAGCAGGTGGAATGAGAGGGGGGAAACACCAGAGCAGGGAAAT
Source organism: Perca fluviatilis (assembly GCF_010015445.1). NCBI lineage: Eukaryota > Metazoa > Chordata > Actinopteri > Perciformes > Percidae > Perca > Perca fluviatilis. The sequence goes on from NC_053118.1 coordinate 38,137,240, forward strand.
GAGGGAAACACCAGAGCAGGTGGAAATGAGAGGGGAAACGCCAGAGCAGGGGGGAATGAGAGGGGGAAACACTAGAGCAGGTGGGAATGAGAGGGGAAACGCATGGGGGAATGAGAGGGGGAAACACTAGAGCAGGTGGGAATGAGAGGGGAAACACCAGAGCAGGGGGAATGAGAGGGGAAACACCAGAGCAGGGGAAAGAGGGGGAAACGCCAGCAGGGGGAAATGAGAGGGGGAACACCAGAGCAGGGGGAATGAGAGGGGAAACACCAGAGCAGGGGGAATGAGAGGGGAAACACCAGAGCAGGGGGGAATGAGAGGGGGAAACACGAGAGCAGGGGAATGAGAGGGGAAACACCAGAGCAGGGGGAAACAACAGAGCAGGGGGGAAAGAGAAGGGGAAACACCAGAGCAGGAGGGAATGAGAGGGAAACACCCAGAGCAGGGGGAATGAGAGGGGGAAACACCAGAGTAGGGGGAATGAGGGGGGAAACACCAGAGCAGGGGGCATGAGAAGGGGAACACCAGAGCAGGGGGAATGAGAGGAAGAGAAGGGAAAGCAGAGCAGGGGGAATGAGAGGGGAAACACCAGAGCGGGGAATGAGAGGGGGAAATGCCAGAGTAGGGGAAACAGAGAGGAGGAAACACCAAGCAGGGGAAATGAGAGGGGGAAACACCGGCAGGAGGGAGGGGGAAACACCAGAGCAGGGGGAAGAGAGGAAGGAACACCAGAGCAGGGGAATGAGAGGGGGAAACACCAGAGTAGAGGAAAGAGGAGAAGGAATGAGAAGGAAAGCAAGAGAAGGAGGAATGAGAGGAAACAACGAGAGAGGAAACACCAGAGAGGAATGGAAGGAACGAGGAAGGAACGAGGAAAACGTGGAATGAGAGGGAAACAGGAACGGAAAGGGAAACGACCAGGAACGAAAGGAAACGAAGGAAGGAACGAAGGAACGAGGAAAAGAGAAGAGGAAACACGAGAGGAATGAAGGAAACGCCAGAAGGGGAAATACCAAAAAGGAACAGGAAACGAACAGAGTGAAAGGAAACAGAGGAAACAACGAGGAACAGGTGGAATGGGAAACGACCAGACAGGGAAACACCAGGAACGAGGAAAGCAGGAACGGGAAACAGCAGAGCAACGAGGAAAGAGAGGAAACACCCCAGGGGAATGGATGGGGAATGCAAGGAAAGGAAACGCCGGAAAGGAGAAATGAGGAACGAGTGGAAAGACCAGTGGAAAGGAGGAAACAGGAATGAGGAACGCCCAGAGCAGGAAAATGAATGGGGAAAGAGGGGAAACACAGGAAGGGAATGAGAGGGGAAACACCAGAACAGGGGGAATGAGAGGGGAAACACCAGAAAGCAGGGGAATGAGAGGGGAATGAAACACCAGAGCAGGGGAATGAGGGGAAACCCAGAGAGGGGAATGGAGGGAAACACCAAGTGGAATGAGGGAAACACGGAGTGGGGGAATGGAAACGGGAAACACGCAAAGTGGAATGGGAACACGATGAGGGGAATGAGGGGAGAATGAGGACAGGGGAATGGAATGGAGGGGAAACACCAAGAGTGGAATGGAGGAAACACCAGAGTGGAATGGAGAGGAACACCGAGTGGAATGGAATGGAAACCGAGAGGGAGAATGATGGAATGGAAGGGAAAATGGAATGGAATGGAATGGAATGGGAAAGAGGAATGGGAAGAGTGGGGAAGGAAACAGGAAGAAACAGTGGAATGAGGGGGGAAAGGGACAGAGGGGGGGGAATGGAGAAGGGGAAACACCAGAGTGGAATGGAAAGGGAGGAAAGGAATGAGGGGAAACACCGAGAGGGGGGGGAATGGAGGGGGGGGGGAATGGAAAATGGAACAGTGGAATGGAGGGGGGAATAGAAGGGGGAATGGGAAGGAGTGGAATGAGGAAACAGGGGGGGAAACAGGTGGAATGAGGAAACACCAAGGAAACACGGGAAACACCAGAAAGTGGAATGAGGGGGGGAAGGAAACACCAGAGGGGAAATGAGGAAGGGAATACCAGAGTGGAAAGAGGGAAATGGAATGGAAACAGAGTGGAATGGGGGAATGGAGGGGAATGGAGTGGAAGGAATGGGGAAAGAGGGGAATGGAGGGGGAATGGAATGGAAGGAAACCAGGAAGGAAACCCAGGTGGAATGGAAACAGAGCAGGGGGAATGAGAGGGGAAAGAACACAGGAGTGGGGGGAATGGAGGGGAACACCAGGAGTGGAGGGGGAATGAGAGGGGAAACACAGTGGGGGGGAATGAGGGAAACACCAGAGTGGGGGGAATGGAGGAAACACCCAGGGGGGAATGGAGGGGGGGGGAACACCAGAGTGGAAGGGAGAAAGGGGAATGGGAACACCAGAGTGGGGGGAATGAGGGGGAATGGGGACCAGGGGGAATGGAAGGGGAACAGAGTGGAATGGAAGGAGGGGGGGAATGGGAAATACAGAGGGAATGAGAGAGGAAATGAGAGGGGAAACAAGCAGAGGACAGGGAATGAGAGGGGGAAACAATAGAGCAGGGGGAATGAGAGGGGGAAACACCAGAGCAGGGGGAATGAGGGGGAAACACCAGAGCAGGGGGGAATGGAGGGGGAAACACCAGGGGGGGAATGACAAGGAGGGGGAACACCAGGGGGAAGAAAAAAAAAAAAGGGGGAAACGCTAGAGGGGGGGGAATGGGGGAAACACAAGAGTGGAATGAGGGGGGGAATGGAGGGGGGGAAACTGGGAATGGGGGGAAATGGAATGGGAGTTTGGATGGACCAGGAATGCATAGATGGACATTTAAAAACAGCTGACTTTTAAATTGATGTCATGTGATCTGCGCCAGTTTAAATTAAACATGAGGCTGAAGTCGTCAAGTTGATTTCCATTTTTTCGACTAAAACTCACAAAAACCCACTCTGCATTTTACCCGTGAAAGCATGAATACATTATGTTATATATTCATGACAGTGCTCATGTTCTATGTATGTATTTCTATGTGTGTCGGCTGGTTGTTATGGTTACAACCTAATTTAATGGCGAGAGGCTGTCTCATTCTTTCATTGGTTTGATCAGAGACGGAGCACATTTAAGCCCCGCCCCCACCGGACGGTTTCGGCTTTGTTTATCTCTCTGGTGTGTCTGTGTGTGTGTGGGTGTATGTTTGCATGTGTGTGTGTCTGTGTGTGTGTGTGTGTGTGTGTGTCTGTGTGGCTCTGTGTGTGTGTGTGTGTGTGTGTGTGTGTGTGTATGTGAACTCTGTATGGGGGGGGTTTGGCCCTTTTTCACCTGGTTTTTGTGATGTGTGTGTGTGTGTGACTATTGTATGTGTGTTTCCGGGTGTGTTGGGCAACCAGGACCGGCATTAGGTTCCTTTTCACCCCCCCCTTGGTTATTCTTCTCACCTTTTTCACCCCTGACCCGTTTCTGGCTTGGTTTTTGGGGGGGGGATTTTGTGGGGGGGGGTTTTTTGGGGGGGTTTTTTTTGGGGGGGGTGCCTCTGTGTGTGTGTGTTTTTGTGTGTGTGTGTGTGTGTGTGTGTGTGTTTTTTGTGGGGGTGTGTGTGTGTGTGTGTGTGTGTGTGGGGGTGTGTGTGTTTTTTTTTTTTTTTTTTTTTTTTTTTTTTTTTTTTGTGTGTGTTTGTTTGTGTGTGTGTCGGTGTGTGTTGTAGGTTTGTGTGTGTTTGTGCATGCAAGTAAAGCAAAACCAGTTCCTCCCACAGTTTCAGAGTTCAGCCCGTTCAGTTTTTCCTCCCTAAACCAGAACCCTTTCGGTCCAGATCCAGGTTCACAACAACAACAGAAACCCAACTCAGAAGTCCTCTCCGAAGAGCGAAAGATCAAAGCAGCGAACGTGTCAGTAATCGCCTGAAGCAGTGGAAGAGAGGCAGAGATGAAAGCCGCTGAGATGCCAGTTAGAGTGAACGAGTAGAAGACAGTTCTAGTGTCAGCTGACTGCAGTTGACATGACAACCAGAGTGTAAGATCTGAAACCAGTTGAGTTCAGGTGTCACTTATGGTAATAAAGTAAAGTAATAATGCAGAGTGCCTTTTTTTTTATCAGCTGTGCACAGAACTGGAACCTCCTATGGCGCCATTTTGATGCTACCTGGCTATCACCTCCCGTTAGCATCCCATTGACTCCCATTCATTTTGGCGCCACTTTGACAGAGAATAACTTTACATCTGAAGCGTTTAAAGACTCTATTTCACGCATAGCCAACCAGAGCAACGGCAGTTGATAAATTAAAGTGCCCATATTATGACAAAAAAAATCACTTTTTCTGGGTTTTGGGGTGTTATTTTGTGTCTCTGGTGCTTCCACACACATGCACACTTTGATAAAACCCACCCATGGTGTTCTGAGTGAGATACGGTTTCTGAATGTGTCCTGCCTTCAGTCTCCTGGTGAGCTGGTCAACATCTGCACGGCTTTCTATGTCACTAGCGAAACGAGGTGGCTAACTGCTAGCATGCTCCCTAAAACACACACAAGTTCACCATAATCTACAAAATAAATTGTATATAACTACTTCCATGTCCCTGTTCTGCAGGTATTCCACGCTAAGTGTGAAGTGCTCCCGGCTAATGCTGCCTTGTTACCGACTGAAGTTGGAGAAACGCATACGTAGTCCTTACCTAGCTACTGAGGCGGTAGTCTTACCTAGCTACTGAGCGGTAGTCCTTACCTAGCTACTGAGCGTGTAGTCCTTACCTAGCTACTGAGCATGTAGTCCTTACCTAGCTACTGAGCATGTAGTCCTTACCTAGCTACTGAGCATGTAGTCCTTACCTAGCTACTGAGCATGTAGTCTTACCTAGCTACTGAGCATGTAGTCTTACCTAGCTACTGAGCATGTAGTCTTACCTAGCTGCTGAGTATGTAGTCTTACCTAGCTACTGAGCATGTAGTCTTACCTAGCTGCTGAGTATGTAGTCTTACCTAGCTACTGAGCATGTAGTCTTACCTAGCTACTGAGCATGTAGTCCTTACCTAGCTACTGAGCATGTAGTCCTTAGCCCTTACCTAGCTACTGAGCATGTAGTCCTTACCTAGCTACTGAGCATGTAGTCCTTACCTAGCTACTGAGCATGTAGTCCTTACCTAGCTACTGAGCATGTAGTCCTTACCTAGCTACTGAGCATGTAGTCTTTACTCGCGCTACTGAGCATGTAGTCCTTACCTAGCTACTGAGCATGTAGTCCTTACCTAGCTACTGAGCATGTAGTCTTACCTAGCCACTGAGCATGTAGTCTTACCTAGCTACTGAGCATGTAGTCTTACCTAGCTGCTGAGTATGTAGTCTTACCTAGCTACTGAGCATGTAGTCTTACCCAGCTACTGACCATGTAGTCCTTACCTAGCTACTGACCATGTAGTCTTACCTAGCTAGTCTTACCTAGCTACTGAGCATGTAGTCTTACCTAGCTGCTGAGTATGTAGTCTTACCTAGCTACTGAGCATGTAGTCCTTACTTAGCTACTGAGCATGTGCAACTGACAGCAAAGATGTTACAGCAGTGAGAGGTCTCACTCTGTAGTTAAAACAGAGACCTGAACACAGGGTGAAAAGAGGAGCTGCAGCAATGTGCAGTACAACAAAAATATGGTGTTTTTTGATAATTAAACCATGTAAACCTATTCTGATACAACCTTAAAATACAATTATGAACCTGAAAAATGAGCATAATATGGGCACTTTAATAAAAAACGTCAGCGGAGATATAGAATGGGGAGAAAACACTTCAGGAACTAGAGCCGTTTAAAAAGTGGGCGGTCACAGTTTTAGCTCTATAAGAGGATACTTTTTCATTTTTTAAGATGACTTTTTTCCAACTTCTCTTCAGGTAGTGTTTTACTTTTCCTTTTTTTAAAGATTTTTGTCGCCACATTTCTTCACATGTTTTGGGAGTGTCCCCCTGTTGCGCGGTTCTTGCAATATGTTGCCTCAGAACTGACAGAACATTCGTTTCTGGGACAGTTCCCGCGACAATACCAGTTCTGCTTCTGAATGAGACTTCTTCACTCCAGATTTCTAAATGTCAGAAGAGGATAGTCTTTGCTGGGCTTACAGCTAAAGAAAACGGTGGTGGTGGTGGTGAGCTGGAAGCCCCCACGCGACTTTGACCATTGAGCAGTGGCTTCTGACCTTTCTTGACATAGCAATAGGACAGCCTACAACCAACCGGAGCAACGCTAGTTGATAGATTCAACTTTAAACTCTGAACACATCTTCCTTTTTGAGAATGACTTCAGTGTCGTTCTTTGTTCTTTTTCAAAGAAAAGCTGAACTCCAAGTCTTCCAGAAGACAGCTGTTCACCAGCAGCAGCAGCCATAAGCCCCGCCCACCGACTCTTTAACGATGTGATTGGCCTGACTAGAGTTTGGTTTTTCCAGTTTGCGAGCCAACGGAGAGTTGCTAGACTGACCCTGGCTGCGCTCTAGAGTTCTAGGTTCTTAATTTCCAGCATTTTTATGCAACAATTTCGGCCTCTTCTGCATCGATTCATGGTGCAAAATGTCTTTTTATTGCTATTGTTTTTTTCAATGATTTTTCCTGTATTGTTTAAAACCTTCTGCATATTTAAACATCACATGTGAGAAAGAACAAGAAAAGAGCGCTGCGAGGTTAAGATGGTACGGTCCACTGTAGGGGTGTATGAAATCATCGGGATACATATATGTACAGGTAAGAAGGACATATATGTGTTTTGAGCCCCCTGAACGGTTACTTTTACATCTTTTGGGGAGTGGGTTTCATATTGTTTTTTTTTAAATCCACCTCTTCTAGATATTGAGGGTGACATATCCTCTGCATCCCCCCCCGAAATCTGAGCCTGTGCGAGTTTAATGACCTTTAAAGAACTGAGGACAGATCTGAGCTCACTAGGAGTTTCTTATAATCGGGAGCCTCGTTAAGATTCAGCGCTCGTTAAGACTCAGCGCTCGTTAAGACTCAGCGCTCGTTAAGACTCAGCGCTCGTTAAGACTCAGCGCTCGTTAGACTCAGCGCTCGTTATGACTCAGCGCTTGTTAAGACTCCACGCTCGTTATGATACAGCGCTCGTTATGACTCAGCGCTCGTTAAGACTCCATGCTCGTTATGATACAGCGCTCGTTAAGATTCAGCGCTCGTTAAGACTCCACGCTCGTTATGACTCAGCGCTCGTTAAGACTCAGCGCTCGTTATGACTCAGCGCTCGTTACGACTCAGCGCGTAAGACTCCGCTCATTATGACTCAGCGCTCGTTAAGACTCCACGCTCGTTATGACTCAGCGCTCGTTAAGACTCCGCTCATTATGACTCAGCGCTCGTTAAGACTCAGCGCTCGTTATGACTCAGCGCTCGTTAAGACTCCACGCTCGTTATGACTCAGCGCTCGTTAAGACTCCCAACCCGTTGAGACTCTGAATGTCTTTAGCTCGACACGTAAAAAATCTGAAGAAAACCACATCTTGACTTCTCAGAAAGGTTTTTATTTTGTCGCCTCGTCTTCTAATCCCTCGTTCCTTCCGTTTAATGTTTTCATGACTTGTTGTTTTTCCTTCTTAATGTTTTTAAATCTTAGATTTGATTTTTTATGTCTTAATTTTATCTGCTGAGAGGCAGATTCATGAACTAAACCCACATCGAGACAGTTTAATTACCTTAATATTCACAGTCAGCAGGACAGAAAGTGCACAAAAAGCATTACGTGTGTGTGTGTGGTGTGTGTTTGTTTGTGTGGCTCTGTGTGTTTGTGTGTGACTGTGTTTGTATGTGTGTGTATGTGTGACACTGCGTGCGTGCATGTGTGTGTGTGTGTGGTGAGATGTGTGTGGAATTGTTGTGATCTGATGTGCCGACTCTGGTTGTACTACCTGGTTGGTTTTTGACGTGGGGTGTTTGTGGTGCTCGGGATTTGTGTGTGGTGTTGGAAGGTTGTAAGGGTAAGGTGTGTGATGTGTGTGGGTACCTTGTGTACTTGACCATGTGTGTTGTGATGTGTGTGACTTTGGTTTTTTTTTTGTGTGACCTATTGTGTGTGTGTGTTTTGGGTGTTTGTTGTTGGGGGTTTTGGGGGTGGGTGTGTGGTTTTTTTTTTTTTGTATGTGTAACTTGTTGTTGTGTGTGTGTGTGTGTGTGTGTGTGTGTTAGTGTGTAGTGTGTGTGAGTTTACTGTGTGTGGGTGATATTGGGTGGGGTGGGTTTGTTGTGTGGCGGTGGGATGTTGTGTTTGTTCTGGAAGTTTGTGTGTGGGTGTGTGCTGTGCATTTTGATGACCTCAGTATACTCACATTAATGTACTCAAGAGAGTTGGCGCACACACACACACACACAGTGAAACCTGTGGCCATCCCCTCCACACACTACTGTGCTTTAATGAATGGAGGCAGAGCAGAGCGGAGGGAGATACAGGATTGTAAATAACATGTTGAATATTCTTTGTTGTGTGTAAACCAGGAGACCCAGAGGAGCCGGAGGCCCCTCAGGGGCCCTCGGTGATCCACAGCAGCCTGCTGCAGACCAGAATCCAACACCTGAGAGAGTGAGTCTCACAGAGGCTTTTATTTTGAAAATTCAGTGCTGACATGTAGCATCAGAGGGGCTATAGCTGTGTTTCTTCTAATACTGGGGGAGGGGGGGGGGGCATCTCCATTTATTGCAGGTGTATATATTTGTCGCCTTTTTGCCTTCTGATGTCGCTGTTTATAAGTCCCATAACATAGGTAGAAACTGTCTGATATGTCTGTTTCTATAAGTCCCATAACATAGGTAGAACCTGTCTGATATTTCTGTTTCTATAAGTCCCATAACATAAGTAGATACTGTCTGATATTTCTGTCTATAAGTCCCTTAACATAGGTAGACACTGTCTAATATTTCTGTTTCTATAAGTCCCATAACATAGGTAGAAACTGTCTGATTTTTCTGTTTCTATAAGTCCCATAACATAGGTAGAAACTGTCTGATATTTCTGTTTCTATAAGTCCCATAACATAGGTAGAAACTGTCTGATTTTTCTGTTTCTATAAGTCCCATAACATAGGTAGAAACTGTCTGATATTTCTGTTTCTATAAGTCCCATAACATAGGTAGAAACTGTCTGATATTTCTGTCTATAAGTCCCATAACATAGGTAGAAACTGTCTGATATTTCTGTTTCTATAAGTCCCATAACATAGGTAGAAACTGTCTGATATTTCTGTCTATAAGTCCCATAACATAGGTAGACACTGTCTGATATTTCTGTTTCTATGAGTCCCATAACATAGGTAGAAACTGTCTGATATTTCTGTTTCTATAAGTCCCATAACATAGGTAGACACTGTCTGATATTTCTGTTTCTATAAGTCCCATAACATAGGTAGAAACTGTCTGATATTTCTGTCTATAAGTCCCATAACATAGGTAGAAACTGTCTGATATTTCTGTCTATAAGTCCCATAACATAGGTAGAAACTGTCTGATATTTCTGTTTCTATAAGTCCCATAACATAGGTAGAACCTGTCTGATATTTCTGTGTCTATAAGTCCCATAACATAGGTAGAACCTGTCTGATATTTCTGTTTCTATAAGTCCCATAACATAGGTAGAACCTGTCTGATATTTCTGTTTCTATAAGTCCCATAACATAGGTAGAAACTGTCTGATATTTCTGTTTCTATAAGTCCCATAACATAGGTAGAAACTGTCTGATATTTCTGTGTCTATAAGTCCCATAACATAGGTAGAACCTGTCTGATATTTCTGTGTCTATAAGTCCCATAACATAGGTAGAACCTGTCTGATATTTCTGTTTCTATAAGTCCCATAACATAGGTAGAAACTGTCTGATATTTCTGTTTCTATAAGTCCCATAACATAGGTAGAAACTGTCTGATATTTCTGTGTCTATAAGTCCCATAACATAGGTAGAAACTGTCTGATATTTCTGTTTCTATAAGTCCCATAACATAGGTAGAAACTGTCTGATATTTCTGTTTCTATAAGTCCCATAACATAGGTAGACACTGTCTGATATTTCTGTTTCTATAAGTCCCATAACATAGGTAGAAACTGTCTGATATTTCTGTTTCTATAAGTCCCATAACATAGGTAGAAACTGTCTGATATTTCTGTTTCTATAAGTCCCATAACATAGGTAGACACTGTCTGATATTTCTGTCTATAAGTCCCATAACATAGGTAGAAACTGTCTGATATTTCTGTTTCTATAAGTCCCATAACATAGGTAGAAACTGTCTGATATTTCTGTTTCTATAAGTCCCATAACATAGGTAGAAACTGTCTGATATTTCTGTTTCTATAAGTCCCAACAGAGCAATACGTAACTGAACCTGCATGCCACTGGAGA
>NC_053118.1:38148086-38155586 GCF_010015445.1 Perca fluviatilis
CTATAGCTACGCATTAAGCACGTACAAACACACAATACGCATTGACACAGACATTAACACAGACAGAGGACACACATCTATCAATACACTTGATCGCACACACATGCACGATGCACACATACTGACGCCATCACAATCAAACAGACACGTAACACACAACCACACACACACTGCATGCACAACACCACACCATCGCACTCACAAACATAAACATGCGATGCATTACACACAAATCACACCCAAACCACACACACACGCATCGCGAGCATCGCACACCTGCACGCTGCCAAAGTCGCGACGCACACACAAACAGCACCCACGGACTCACAAACAAAATGCTGCATACACACATACGCCGCCTACCCCCCCTACACACACACCACACTCACACACACACACCACATTTCCCCTTAGTTCCCTCCTTCTACTCAGCAAACGGAGAATCCTCCCTTTGAAAACAAGAAGTCTTCTAAAAACCCCGGCCAGGTGGAGATTTTGAGATCTTCGCTTCATGTTTGAGCCGAGAGACAAACAGAGGTCTGAGGCAGCAGAGACAGAGAGAGAGAGAGAGAGAGAGAGACAGAGAGAGAGAGGAGAGAGAGAGAGAGAGAGGACAGAGAGAGACAGAGAGAGAGAGAGAGAGAGAGAGAGAGAGAGAGAGAGAGAGTGGGAGAGACAGAGAGAGAGAGAGAGAGAGAGAGAGACACAGGAGAGAGACACAGAGAGAGAGAGAGAGAGAGAGAGAGAGAGAGAGAGAGAGGGAGAGACAGAGAGAGAGAGAGACAGAGAGAGAGAGACAGAGAGAGACAGAGAAGAGACAGAGAGAGACAGAGAGAGAGAGAGACAGAGAGAGACAGAGAGAAGAGACAGAGAGAGACAGAGAGAGAGAGAGAGAGACAGAGAGAGAGGAGAGAGAGGAGAGAGAGAGAGACAGAGAGAGAGAGAGACAGAGAGAGAGAGAGACAGAGAGAGAGAGACAGAGAGAGAGAGAGACAGAGAGAGACAGAGAGAGACAGAGAGAGAGAGAGAGAGAGAGAGAGAGAGAGAGAGAGAGAGAGAGAGAGAGAGAGAGAGAGAGAGAGACAGAGAGAGAGAGAGAGAGAGAGAGAGACAGAGAGAGAGAGAGAGAGAGAGAGAGAGAGAGAGAGAGAGAGAGAGAGAGAGAGAGAGAGAGAGAGACAGAGAGAGAGAGAGAGAGAGAGAGACAGAGAGAGAGAGAGAGAGAGAGAGAGAGAGAGAGAGAGAGACACACACAAGAGAGACAGAGAGAGAGAGAGGAGAGAGAGACAGAGACAAGAGAGAGAGAGAGAGACAAAACAGAGAGAGAGAGAGAGACAGAGACACGAGAGAGAGACACACAGAGACAGACAGAGACACAGAGAGAGAGCACAGAGAGAGACAGACAGGAGAGAGAGACAATCACGCCAACCCACACACTGAGACAGAGACACAGACAGTGAGAGAGACACAGAGCAGACAGGAGAGACAGAGAGAGAGAGGAGACAAGACACAGCACACAGCAGCAGACAGCACAGCAGGAAGACAGAGAGAGAGACACAGCAGGCACACAGAGACAGAGAGAGACAGCAAGACACCCGAGAACCCACAGACACACACAGACAACGATCCTAGAGAGAGACACAGACAGAGAGACAGGCAGAGGCAGATAGAGAGACCGAGACAGACAGGGTGAGAGAGACAGACAGAGACAGAGGCAGGCATGCAGGCACAGAGGCACACGCAGGCACACAGGCAGAGACAGGGCACAGGCAGGCAGAGACAGGCAGGCAGGCACAGAGAGAGGGAGCACGGACAGCAGACAGAGAGAGACACACAGGTCAGTGTGTGCAGGCACAGAGACCAGGCAGACAGCAGAACAGGAGACACAGCCAGGAACAGAAACCCAGGTGACAGAAACGCACAGTAACCAGCAGCAAGCAGGAGCACTGCCAGTACCCATGTGTGGAAGAAAGCAGGCCAGTGAGTCTTGTGTGGAGCAGGACCAAGCAGAAGCCAGTGTGCCAGTCAAAGACCAAAGCTAGGTGCCTGTGTCAGTGGTAGAAGGTACCAAGTTGCTGTGCCAGCAGCAATCAGCGTGGCCCAGTGGCCAGGCACCAGCACCTGTGGCCAGCACACCAGCCAGTCTGGTGTGGTAAAGAGACCAGCGAAAGAAGAATGTACAGTAGAAATAAGTGAAGCCAGGGAAATGTAGTTTTGTAGACATCTGGTCCTTGGTGCCCTCCCTTGGACAAGCCATAACACAAATCCATTAACTTATTGTTGCTTAATGAAGGAAAGACCCAGGTCAGCTGGTCGCGGACCTTCCCAATGGACGTGGAGGTCGGGAGGGATGCACAATGTGTGGAGAAGGGTGGAGTAGCTGGAGGAGTTATGGACAAGAAGGGGAGCGATGACTGAACGAATGACCTGCCCTATGCCGGTACCGGCCACAATGTTGTGACCTTTTAATGCTGTCTGTCTGTCTGTCTGTCTACCTGTCTACCTGTCTGCCTGTCTGTCTGTCTGTCCATCTGTCTGTGAACCTGTCTGTCTGTTTGTCTGTCTACCTGTCTGACCGTCTGTCTATCTTTCTCTCTGTCTGTCTGTCTGTCTATCTACCTGTGTGTCTGTCTGTCTGTCTGTCTGTCTGTCTGTCTACCTGTCTGTCTACCTGTGTCTGTCTGTCTACCTGTCTGTGTGTCTGTGTGTCTGTCTGTCTGTCTGTCTACCTGTCTGTCTACCTGTCTGACTGTCTTTCTACCTGTCTGACTGTCTGTCTACCTGTCTGTCTGTCTACCTGTCCGCCTGTCTGTCTACCTGTCTGTCTGTGTTCCAGGTGGAGTGGCGTCCGTCTGACACTGAAATCAAAGAATGTGAAAACAAAGGGAAGGATGCTACGGTAAATATCTCCTCTGATGTAGTCAATGATCGTCCGCTGCAGTGCTAATGCTAATGCTAATGCTAATGCTAATGCTAATGCTACTGCTAATGCTAATGCTAAGCTACATGTTGTTGTTAGAAAGTCGTAGATGGGTTGAGATGGCATGTGTGCATCCTTGAGAACTGTCAGTCGTATAACTTCTGTTATCAGTTCATGTAAGCCTGTATTAGTCTGTAGTTCTCACACATTTCTAGTTTCTCCTTCACCTGCGAGCTAAATTGCACGTGGCTGTTGATTCAATACAACGCCCTTGATATCATATCATGGCATAGCACGCTAAGGGCCGTTACAGAGTCAACGCATCGGTGCGCATTCGCGTCCGCAAGGCTACGCGTCGCTACGCTTCGGCCGCCATTACGCGTCGATGCGTTGCCGAATGTGTCGTCCTAGTTTTTGATACGCGACGCGCCGGTGCGCACAATACTACGCGTCGTCGACACTGCACGTATTGTAGTAGAGACCATAGGTATATATCTCTATGCTCCCTGACCATAGGTATATATCTCTATGCTCCCTGACCATAGGTATATATCTCTATGCTCCCTGACCATAGGTATATATCTCTATGCTCCCTGACCATAGGTATATATCTCTATGCTCCCTGACCATAGGTATATATCTCTATGCTCCCTGACCATAGGTATATATCTCTATGCTCCCTGACCATAGGTATATATCTCTATGCTCCCTGACCATAGGTATATATCTCTATGCTCCCTGACCATAGGTATATATCTCTATGCTCCCTGACCATAGGTATATATCTCTATGCTCCCTGACCATAGGTATATATCTCTATGCTCCCTGACCATAGGTATATATCTCTATGCTCCCTGACCATAGGTATATATCTCTATGCTCCTGACCATAGGTATATATATAACTATGCTCCCCTGACCATAGGTATATATCTCTATGCTCCCTGACCATAGGTATATCTCTATGCTCCCTGACCATAGGTATATATCTCTATGCTCCCTGACCATAGGTATATATCTCTATGCTCCCTGACCATAGGTATATATCTCTATGCTCCCTGACCATAGGTATATATATCTATGCTCCCTGACCATAGGTATATATCTCTATGCTCCCTGACCATAGGGATATATCTCTATGCTCCCTGACCATAGGTATATATCTCTATGCTCCCTGACCATAGGTATATATCTCTATGCTCCCTGACCATAGGTATATATCTATGCTCCCTGACCATAGGTATATATCTATGCTCCCTGACCATAGGTATATATCTCTATGCTCCCTGACCATAGGTATATATCTCTATGCCCCTGACCATAGGTATATATCTCTATGCTCCCTGACCATAGGTATATATCCTTATGCTCCCTGACCATAGGTATATATCTATGCTCCTGACCATAGGTATATATCTATGCTCCTTGACCATAGGTATATATCTCTATGCTCTCTGACCATAGGTATATATCTCTATGCTCCCTGACCATAGGTATATATACTCTATGCTCCCTGACCATAGGTATATATCTCTATGCTCCCTGACAATAGGTATATATCTCTATGCTCCCTGACCATAGGTATATATCTCTATGCTCCCTGACCATAGGTATATATCTCTATGCTCCCTGACCATAGGTATATAGGGGAACGTGCACGGCGCTGTTCGGACCGTGCACGGCGCTGTTCGGACCGTGCACGGCGCTGTTCGGACCGTGCACGGCGCTGTTCGGAACGTGCACGGCGCTGTTCGGAACGTGTCACGGCGCTGTTCGGACCGTGCACGGCGCTGTTCGGAACGTTCACGGCGCTGTTCGAACGCGTACGCGGCTGTTCGAACGCTTCACGGGCGCTTGTTCGAACGTGTACGGCGCTGTTGACGTGGTCACGGGGTTGTTCGACTGTGTAGGCGTTGCTGTTGAACGTTCACGGCGTTGTTCGAATGCACGGCGCTTGTCTGAACGTTCACGGGCGCTTGTTCGAACGCGTACGGCGCTGTTCGGACGGTTCACGGCGCTGTTCGGACCGCGGTCATGGGGCTGTTCGAACGTTCACGGGCGCTTGTTCGGACCGGTACGGGTTGTTCGAACGTTCATGTTCGAACTTCAGTTGTCGGAACGTTCACGGCGCTGTTCGGAACGTGCACGGCGCTGTTCGGAACGTTCACGGCGCTTGTTCGAACGCGCACGGGCGCTGTTCGAACGCTCACGGCGCTTGTTCGAACGGTCACGGCGCTTGTTCGAACGTGCACGGCTGTTGACGTGCACGGCGCTTGTTCGACCGTGTAGGGTTCGGACTGGGTACGCGCTGTTCGACCGGTGCACGGGCGCTGTTCGAACGTTCACGGGCGCTGTTCGAACGTTCACGGCGCTTGTTCGAACGTTCACGGGCGCTTTGTTCGGACTGCACGGCGCTGTTCGGACTGTGCACGGTGTTCGAACGTACGGCGCTGTTCGAACGTTCACGGGGCTGTTCGAACGCTACGGCGCTGTTCGGACGTGTCACGGGCTGGTTCGACTGCGGTCACGGGCGCTTGTTCGAACGTTCACGGCGCTTGTCTGAACGTGTCACGGCGCTTGTTCGGACCGTGTCACGGGCTTGTTCGAACGTTCACGGCGCTGTTCGGAACGTTCACGGCGCTGTTCGGAACGTGCACGGCGCTGTTCGGAACGTTCACGGCGCTTGTTCGAACGTACGGGCGCTGTTCGAACGTTCACGGGCGTGTTCGAACGTGGTCACGGCGCTGTTCGAACCGCACGGCGGCTGTTCGACCGCGGTCACGGGCGCTTGGTTCGACCGTGTCACGGCGTTGTTCGGACCGTGTACGGCGCTGTTCGACCGTGTCACGGCGCTTGTTCGAACGTTCACGGGCGTTGTTCGACTGGCACGGCGCTGTTCGAACGTATCGCGTGTTGAACGTTCACGGCGCTTGTTCGGAACGTTCACGGGCGCTGTTCGACCGACGGCGCTTGTTCGAACGTGGCACGGGCGCTTGTTCGGAACGCTCACGGCGCTTGTTCGAACGTTCACGGGCTTGTTCGGAACGTTCACGGGCTGTTCGACCGCGGTACGGCGCTGTTCGGAACGTTCACGGCGCTGTTCGGACCGTAACGGGCGCTTGTTCGAACGTCTCACGGCGCTGTTCGAACGCCACGGCGCTTGTTCGAACGTTCACGGCGCTGTTCGTAACGTGCACGGCGCTGTTCGGACCGTGTCACGGCGCTGTTCGGACCGTGTCACGGCGCTGTTCGGAACGTGTCACGGCGCTGTTCGGACCGTGCACGGCGCTGTTCGGAACGTGCGCGGCGCTTTTCGGACCGTGCACAGCGCTGTTGTGTATTGTATATCGCCTAAAAACAATTTTAAATTAAAATACAGACTATTTTAGGAAAAGTCAGGTACCAACAGGATTGTATTTTTTTAAGTTATTTCACAAATAAATTTCAAAACGGTCAAAATGACCATCATGACCACAGGGGGACCATCTAGCAGCGTGTATGCTACTCAGCATTAATGGGCCGCCTCTTTCTGAACTCCCCTATAACCGAGTTACCCCTGTAGCCTTGGAGTCATTTTTCCAAAAGCCAAGAAAAATCAAAAGCACGCAGCAAGGCTGCCAACTTTGCCACTGAGGCAAATATGCAATTAGTTTAATTATGAATGGTTTCATACTAGAGCCTACTTTAGGTTTTGGTTTCCCTATGAAGAATTTCTTGTAAAATTCAGTTTGTAGACCTACAGTTCCTCAAAAATACAGTTCAATCAAAACAAAATGAGAATATGCCTCATTGTGTGTGAATAGAGGTGAATAAATATAGTTGTTTGTGTTGTAATTGCATGTGATTTAACCCCTAAACTACCGAATAAAGAGATAGTTTTTATATTTAAAGTACAGTCATACGATGCTGTCAAAGCTACAATGACATCATGTTAGATACACTGCAGACCAATCACTGTCTCTCTCACTGTCTGTCTGTCTGTCTGTCTGTCTGTCTTTCTCTCACACTGTCTGTCTGTCTCACTGTCTGTCTGTCTGTCTGTCTCACTGTCTGTCTGTCTCTCTCACTGTCTGTCTCTCTCGCTCATTGTCTGTCTCTCTCACTGTCTGTTTGTCTCTCTCACTGTCTGTCTGTCTGTCTGTCTGTCTGTCTGTCTGTCTGTCTGTCTTTCTCTCACACTGTCTGTCTGTCTCACTGTCTGTCTGTCTGTCTGTCTCACTGTCTGTCTGTCTCTCTCACTGTCTGTCTGTCTGTCTCTCTCTCACACTGTCTGTCTGTCTCACTGTCTGTCTGTCTCACTGTCTGTCTGTCTCTCTCACTGTCTGTTTGTCTCTCTCACTGTCTGTCTCTCTCGCTCATTGTCTGTCTGTCTCTCTCACTGTCTGTCTGTCTGTCTGTCTGTCTGTCTCTCTCTCACACTGTCTGTCTGTCTCACTGTCTGTCTGTCTGTCTGTCGCACTGTCTTTCTCTCTCACTGTCTGTCTGTCTCACTGTCTGTCTGTCTGTCTCTCTCACTGTCTGTTTGTCTCTCTCACTGTCTGTCTCTCTCGCTCATTGTGTGTCTGTCTCTCTCACTGTCTG